>NW_017731403.1:4886118-4926165 GCF_001890085.2 Hipposideros armiger | reverse complement strand
AGCTCCAGGTCGAGCTGTTGTTCAGCATCTTAGCTGTGGAGGGCAGTGTCACTGGCCCTCATATGTGGGATCCGAACCGGGGCCCTCTGGCACCCCAAGCCAGTTCTTAATCATTGCGCCACTTGGCCGGCCCTAGTTATTTTTTTTTTAAATGCCGATTATAGACTATCCAGGTCTTGGTATGACTTCTGTCCACTATCTCTGTGACCTTATTTGGCAGATATGGAGGTAGAGCAGGCTTTCTGGGCTCTCTCCAGACCTTGAAGACACATGTAAATTTCATGTGGAATTTTAAGTATGGGTTAGAAGCAACTTTTATGGAGGCTGGTGGGAAGCCTATTGTTGGCATCACGGTGTTATCATCCAGTGCACAGGGATGCATGGGATGGCATAGAGAAATACATATCTATTGAGTGAATGAATGATGGACACTAAGAAGCACATTCCAACACATGGCTCACTAATCCGGACCTTGCCAGCCAGCACAGAGAGACTGGTTGCCAGCCTGTGGGGGCAGATATGGCCTCAGAAATGATTTTACTGCTCCTTGGGAAATGCCTCTAGGGTTTGGCCATGGCAGTGACGATACCGTGGCGTCCAATAGCCATGCAGTAGCTGACATGATTTTAGGGAAATAGCCAGTCCTGGATTTAAACTGGTGGAAAACTTGGCCTCGTGGCTTTGTACTTCTATTTAGGTTTACTTCATAAATCGCTTTTTATCTATGGTCTCACCACTGTTCCACTGCCTTCAGTCACAGAGGAGGATGTAGATAGCTGGTCTGCAGAACTTGAAGAAATAGTAAATGGAACCACAGTGTCTTCAATTATTTTGCGCTCCTAAGAGGAGGGACAGCAATTAATGAAAGCAAAAAAAAAAAATCATTATTTGTCAAGAGAAAAATTTTATTAAGGAACTTTAGGAAAACAACATCAGGATTATATGTAAACAAGCAGGGAATTAAAAAAAAGGTCTTATTTTATAAGAATACACATAAATCAGATAACACTCTCTATGGGCAATGATTTACAAATTAGCATTTAATTTAATAGAAAAAAATAAGTCTTTGCAAATTAATTCTTTAATGTGATTTAAGAAGTCTAATTAGGAATGCTATTAGGGATCAGAATATGCACAAAAATTATAGTTGAAGATAAAATTCACAACAATATTAATCTTAAATTTTAGATACTATACATAAAATGTAGCTCCCTTCAAATTTTCTAATGTGGTCTGGTTTGTTCATCTAAGAAAAATGAAACAAGCAAAACCAAATTCTCCTCCCCTCCAAATCTCTTTAGTACCATATAGTGAATGCCGTGGTCAGGATTCATTTGGCTTTGATATCAAAGTTATCCTCATAAAATTAATTCACTACTACCAAGCATACTTGCTTTAGATAGACACACAAAAAATAGATACTTTCATTTCATTTCTCTAGAATAAATCAAGAATCTGACTCTGACTAGAGAACAGATACAATTATATTGTCTCCCTTGATCATGACTCAACACACGCTTATCACAAACTAAATTTGGGGAAATTGTGGTCTTTTAGAGCCTATAGGATATGACTCTTTTAAAGAGGTTTATGGGCTGTGCTGAGTCAGAGCATCAGACACAGCCATATGCATACACATACCACAGACACAAAAAGTGCTGCTAGACTGAGGAATTAGGTCTACAAGGTCAAGTTCCTTCTTGGGATTTTCCTACCTCCTCATAGTATCTGCGTTCTTCTTCTTCCACCTCCTTTTGGGCCTTTTCCCACTCTTCTTTCAGCTTGTCCTGCTCCTTCTGGTATCTCTCCTGTTATGAAATTTCCATAAGTTGTTATGAACAAACCCCTGCAGGCATCACTGGGACTCTTCCCCACCTCCAAGCCACCAGGGGCAATATGTTGTCAGATTTCTTCTTGCAACATTCTGAATTTGATCCATTCATGCAACACAAGGGGAACATTATTTTGTGGTACTCAAACAAGTTAGGAACCTAAAAATCCAACGGAAAACGGTATTTTCTGCTGTTGGTGTTTTATAGAATTGCTCTTCAAATATATGAGTAGACACTTGTTTATGGAAAGAGATGAAAAGATTGAAAGATTCTAAAATCTTCCTTAACTTGGCTTTGTCCTAGGAGGTAGGCTAAAACATAGTTCATTTTTACTGGGTCCTTCGGAGATGAGTTTTGCCATTCCACTACTAGAACTACATGGCTGCTGGGAGAATTTAATACAAGGTGAAAAACCTTGCAGAAAGGTCCAAAGTGGACAAGATGATAATTAGATGAGTAGCTGAATTACTCTTTGCTTGTAGCCATTCTCCCAAAATGGAATCTTCCTAGCTTTAAGTAACTTCTGAATTAAGAGTAGCTTTTAAACAGCCCATTAGAAGACTTCAATATCAGAACTGCCATTATTGTTTTCAGAAACAATATGATACTAGTCACCACTTATGGGGGAAAAAATAAAATACTTTGAGTAAGAATGGCTTTAAAAATGTGACTAGAGTCCCTGACAGCTGACTAGGAGAAATGAATAAATAGAGATGAAAAGTAACGCCTAAAATGGGAACTGACACCCCTAGATGCCTTGGGAATGGCATCCCTGACATGACAGAGACAAAGGAATCACTGAAGTGTACCACACACAGTCAAATAATTTAGGCTGATTATTGCCAGTTCTCTCTCTGTGGCTAAAACAAGTCTGTGCTTCTATCTGTCTGGGGAAGGCACTGAGAATTCCTCTAGGTATTACCTGTTCTGGCAGTATCTTAGGAGCAAAGGGCTTTATTGGGATTGTCTGGAGCCTGGTGTTTTTATTAATGCTCTGGCAAAACCATGGTTGGTCAGCCCATGGCAGGCTTTCAATTCCAGGTAAGAATTTTGTTATCAAAACCGAATATTGTAAAATTTTAGAGAGGGACTTCACGGGCTTTTCAGAATAGAGAAAACAGACCTCAAAACTTCACAAAAGCTGAAAAACAAGCAAAGCTTTTTAGGTTTATTGGTTCCAAGGGCTCACATCATGAGCTCCCCTCACTGACAGGATGCATTAGTAATGGTAATACAGGGAGTGAAAGATGTACGTCTGTGCTCCCCCCACCCCAACCCACCACCCTTTCTTCCCAACAAATACCTTGCAGGGAGTAAAAAGTCTGGACTGCCCCCAAACCCCACCCTCTGTTCCCCACCAATACCTTGCCCTAAAGCCCACTGTGCTACCACACTGGGTGACAATGCAGTGGGACAGGAACAATACATATGCCTGCACCTGTAACCATGCCACATTTCTGGGTGTAAAAGAGAGTTGCACCATGGGAAGCACACATGCCTGTCGTCTTTACTTTGTGGAATTTCTGACTCTTGGCTGTTCACCGTTTATCTGGGAAATGGGCATCTGATTTCCAAGAGAAGAGCAGATGTCCAGGGCTGGGCTGGGATCTCCCAATGGACCTAAAAGTCCCAGCAGCTCTGGGACTTTGCTGAATCTGGTTCTTATTAACATTTTGATATTGAAGGCTTACCTCTATGCAAGTTTGAAAAGTGTCAAACTTAACTGTCAGACCTAAAGCCACACTACAAATGGTTATCTATCTAAACTGACCCCTGTTCCCTGCCCATGGGAATTCAGGCAAAAGGATTAGAACAAAAAGATTTTTTAAAAAGTAAAATAAATTTGTATTAAGCATTGCTGTCTACACAGCAGCAGAAAGCCATAAAAATTAATGAGATTTAATTTGTTTCATTTATGATTTTTGGGGTAAAATTAGTAGTATTGGGGGTACAGTGGAAAAGACATGAGTTTTAAAGTCACCCAGACATGGATTTGAAACCAGGCTCAATCCTTATTAGCTGTGTCATCTTGGGCATTTAATTTGACTTTTCTGAGCCTTAGTTTCTTCAAGTGCAAACTGGGGCTAATAAGACACACTTTGAAGGATTTTATGAGAATTAAACTGGCACTTCCCAAGTACCCGGCATATATTAGTACCTAAGGTTATTAGGTTACTTTCTGAAGCCCTGTTACTCACAAAACTAGCATGAAACAAGAAGGAACATGATAAGTTTACTCCCAGAATTTTTCTAGAATTGAAAATTAGCAGCTTTTACTCAAAGATGGAGCAAACGTTTCTACTTAAGGAAAAGGTTCAGGCTGAATTTTATTTCACACATATGCTATCAGAAAGCTTTTTGATAATTCATTCCCAGTGCAACTTGGGCTGGAATGTGATTGGCAACTAAGGAGGTGGTGAATGGTTGGGTTGGTCCTTAATCAATATTTGATCAATACTTGGAGGGTTTTTTTTTTTTAAGTGAAATGCCTTTTTCTTCTGTTCATCTATGTAACTTCTGGTAAGAGGAATTAGACACAGGGCATTGTGTTGCACAGACACAAAATGAACTAACTTAGACTCACTAACTTCTGGGAAGAATCCAATTCCAGGCGTTTCCTGTGCTAAAAATCTATGTAATACAACAGAAATTGGGAGGGCATCATCTAAAAGGAAAAAAAATAAGCAGCCAACCAAGTCCTACCTGGAGCAAACGTTCCTGCTCCTGTTGCCATTTTTCTTGCCGCCGGCGCTCCTCTTCTGGGTCCCAAGCCCAGAACTTAAACTGCTTAGAAAATAAAAGCGTGATCAGAATTGAGCCCTGTCCTCAAGGCCAGACGAGGGCAAGGGTCATGTTAGCCTATGACCTGGAACCCGGACATGTAGAAGCAGGAGCCTTCACATATCTGAAGGTTCTCTCTGTTGGCAGAAACCACTTTTTAATCTTAGTCCCTCTTTGGTTGACTTCCAAGAGGCTGATATGATTCTATGAACCTTTTTGGAGCTAATGAAAACACGAAGTAATTAACCCCTGGCATGGGAAGGCTTTTGCTTCATTTCTTTTAGAAGTGATTTCTTAAATGTATTCACGCTCTGGAGCGTTAGATACTCATTCTGCATATTGATCCTGGATCCAAGCAAATGGGAATGCTTATTTCAGCAGAACTGCATTTTGTAAGAAGTGATGTTTATTGCACTATAGAACTAGGTAATCTTTTGTATTGCTATTGCTTTTCCACGCCAGCTTTCTCCAAAGTGGCTTATTTAACTCACCAGTGACCACCAGTATCACCTGAGATCCAGACAACAGGGAGTCCTTGCTCTGGGACTCGCATAACATTCAAACCCAAAGGCTTTTTTTTTCTTTTAAGAAAGGTTTTTTTTTGTTGTTGTTGTTGTTTTCTTTGTGAGTTTGGGAACCAAGTGAGAGAACAGGAATAATGGGAGAAGGATGCATGAACCAAAATGGGCACCCAGGTTACAGATTATGAGATTGAGAGGGTTAGGGGGTTGGAGAAGGGAAGAAAAATTATAGCCGGTCCTTGGGAAACCATTAAAGGAGAGGGCGATTTGCTATGTTTAAATCTGGCCTCCCCATCACCTAGAAAAGGTGTCAAGGCAAACCAGGTTCCCCCATTATTGTGCTTCCTCCCTTCCCTCTGATGGGGTAGTTTTGGGAGATACTTGGAACTGCCTGGGAGTCTTGAGAGAAAAAGCGAGTCAAGAGGGAGAAGGGGGGAGCTTGTGGCGGGTTTGGGAGCGGGCAGAATCTACCTACCCTGGCTGCCTGGGGAACAGGGAAGGGCCAGTCCACTTCCAGGTTTAGATGGGTCCAGTTACTCCCCAAGATACCCACCTTCTGCCCACCTTCTGCCCTGCTCCCCCACAGACCTGTGCTACCACCTAGGTGCATGACCCCTGAGGCTGGCCCAGGGCAGCGTCTCCAGGCTAAGAACGAAGGTGAGGCCATGGACATTGCTTGATTTAAAACTTTATAAATATTTATAACTTTAATATATTTAGACATATGAAATGTGGGCCTCAATTGGTACTCTTTCTGTGGTTATTGAAAATGGTTGGGATGGCCACGATGCCCACAAAAAGTCAAAGAAAGGGGAGCAAATAAGGTGAGGAAATGTACTTCCCATATGCCACTCTTGGGACAAGTTATGCAAGCGGAAAACTATTTAATTGCATATAATCAAAAGAAAATGTCATCCAAGTGTGAACTGAAGGTGGGAAATTCTATTGGATGAATAATGTTGGATGTTGGCTCCATCCAACATTTTCTGAAGACTTGCAAGCAGCTGAAATGTTCAGAACCTCTCTCAGGAGCATGGCCCTTCTTTGTCTTTTGAGGAAAAACGGTGTGGTTATGTGAATAAGGCCATAGGAAACGCAATGAGGAAAGTCCACTAGTAGGAAAATAAGAGCAACAATTAGGAATGATTTAATTTTCAGATTTCACTAGGTAGTAATTGTGAGAATAAGTCAAGTAAGGAGTAAGCAGATAGGAGGAGGTGTAGGATAGGAGGACTCAGCTCAGAAGAAAATAGAGACTATTTGTTAAAAAGCAAGAGAGGAAAAAAAAAGTGAGCATTTTTCAGTGGAAAGTAAAGAGGAAGATACTAGCGTTAAAAACAAGAGGAAAAGGGTAGTCAGTGATTGTGCTCTTTGGCTATTATTTGCTGGGCACTTTATATGGGCCAGGTGGATATACCAGTGGGCTGAGAACCCCGGCCTTGTGGAGTTTACAACTAACTGAGCGTGTGCTGTGGGATGAGGGCATGGAGTTATGGGGTGTGGGGGTGCCAGTATATAAATGATCACCAGAAGACAGTGGGATAACTATCCTAAAAGAGTATTATAAAAGAGATATAAAAGGTGCTGAAGAAAGTTGGAATGGAGAGCATTCTGCTCACTTTGTTCTATAATTTATCTGTGTACAGATCTGCATCTTTCTTTGGCTTAGGGGTTCTTCAAGAGCACAGAGAGCCCTTTATCCCCCTATGTGTGTATCCCAAGACCTTGCCCTTTTAGGCTTTCAGTAAATGTTTGCTGAATAAATGAATGGACTTCATTGCTGGGTAATGCATTTCCTTCTCTCCCCTTCACAGACCCTGATCCTATGGCTTAAGGCATTCCAAGTCTGACCAAAAATGGCCTGAGTCTATTGAGGTCAGCATAATCAGATGCTTACATCCTCTTCAATCTTCCCTTATTTTTAAAATTTCTTTTACTATTCTATTTTATGAAGGGCTATTTATCACTGAAAGAGTGTCATATTTGGGTGGGTATTTTCAGAGAATTCACTTACATAGGTCAGTAATTTGTCTCTTTCTTGTTCTATTTTCCATAAACCAGAAATAAGAATGTATCTTTTTAGGGTACCCTTCCTCTCCACTCCTTCCCAGGGGTTACATGACATTGTTGTTCCCACGTAGTTTAAAATGGAAATCAATAGGTTAGGCTCTACTCTTTAGATCTGTGCCACGAATGCCCGCTTTGTGTTCCTTCTGGAGGTTCCCATCCAGCTTCCAGGAAACTCAAGATTCCCAGTGTTGGCTGAAGCAGCCTCCACAGATGGTTGCTAATTCTGGAAGACAGTGAGGGCTATGTGACATGATGGGTCCGTACTCCATTCTGCACAGGCACTTAGGAATTCCCAAAGGAGACAATTTCCTTAGAGAGAAGAATTGGGATTGGCTATGGTTGGTCTCTTGGATTAGCCACCGGGGAGGGTTCTTTCACGTATCAGGCACTGTGCTAGAGGCTTCCGAATAATTATTTCAATTAAGGCTCACAACATCCTGAAAGGAAGGCATTCTCATCTCATTGTATAGCCAAGGAAGACAAGGTTCAGAGATGTCACATAATACCTTCAGGGTCATATGGTTAGTAAATCTGGAATCAAAGGTGTACCAGTGATTATGTGGCTGCGCCTAGGGGGCTCAGGGAAATGCTACAGTTGAATGTGCCACACAGGAAGTCTACAAGTCCAGTGGGAATTTCAGAGGGCAAAGAAGGGTGGCAGGCCCAGCACTGGAAACACCCAGTTTATAGAGGAGTCAGGTCTGCAGAGACTGTTCAGATAAAATTCAGCAGCAAGGACTTTCCAGTGTTGCATCTTGGCATTTTAATTAGCAAATGCTTTATTTCATTGAAATAAAACATTGAAAACTAAATGTACAGATGCTATTATGTAAGATGCTAATTGTGACATGGAGTATAACAAAGACAGCTTAGGTCTCCCAGAAAGAGAGTCCAGGCTGGGCCCTATGGCCAAAAGTACACGACGGTTAAGTACTGTCCTCATTTAAAAAAACGAGTTTGAATGCCTACAGAAGGTGCATTTTTTTAATACTAATTCTTATTGTCACATTCAGTTTAATTGCTTCTTTTAGGTTTTACTTTCCTGACTCACCATTTTGTTTTCAGGCATGATCACAACCCCATACAATGATAACCCATGTTTTTCTTTATAACTTACCTGACAGCACTATACACGACTTTCAATTATTCTTTTACAATCAATTGTTTGGAGGCCATTTTTGGTTGAATCAAAATACCTTATAAATACCTTTAAGGAAATCAAATACCTTATAAATTAAAATCACACTAAATGCATGATCTTTTTCCTTAACATGAGTTACTTACAGGTGTGGTTACAGGTGACTTTTCACTGCTTGGAGAATCCACTGTACAGAAAGAAAGAAAGAAAAGATGACAATGTGAGTGGCTTCTTATTGTATTTCTCTTTGATCCTCTCAGGGGAGTGTGGTTCCTATGTCAGCTTCAAACCACTTTTTTTTTGTAAGCCAGAGCATTAGAAAATCATAATAAAGCAGACCCCTGAAGCAGTTTGTACCCATCACCAAAAGAGGTTATGACCAGTGTAACATGATTGATCACATCAATTAGCAACAGGTACTAGACTATAGGAAGCAAAATTTATTCCTATTAGTGCTGGTTTTTAATGCACCTTGTAGTCTGGCTTGATTGACAGGTCAGGTCCCTCACTGTCTGACTTGGAGAAGTATCATACAGAGAGAGGCCAGATATCCAGGAAGTAAAGAAAGTGGCACAGTTAACAAGAGAACCATTACCAGTTCCTGGTAAATGCTTCTAATTTTTATTTTAAAAAGAAAAAAGAGGACAATAAAGAAAGACGAATATTATTATTTCTTTGGATTTTCAAAATCAAAGTAAAATTCTGTGAATTTCCTTCCAATTTTAGTATAAGTGGTACTGATATCGAAGAACTAGCTCTTTGCTAACTGTGTGCCAGAAACAAGCATTTTTTTTCTGAAATCAGAAATGAAGAAAAATACCAGATATTATTGGTTGCCCACAACATGGATTTTTGCACAAAAGAAGTACAGCTATCCAGTATGCATTTTACCTGACTGGGAGAAAAACTGGGAACGTCGCCAAGAGTTCTGAACTCTCAGCGGAACGCTGGCAGTGCCAGGTGACTCTAGATCAGATGGCAGAATAGAACAAACAGAAAATCATGAAAACGGGAGTGAGAATTGAATAGAACCAATGCTCCCAAGTTCAAGTCCAGGTTTAGCTACATAAGAATTGAGAGTGAGAGAATCTAAAGTACAACATATTTCAATAAAACACATACAAAACCTGAAGACACAGACAAAAGTCAATAGAAATGAGACAGTTTATGCTATTGTCTGTCTTCTTTGGTGCTAGGTGATATTTTATAGGCTCACATATAATGGTGATATTGCTAAAATGTTGAACCTCAAAATAATAGGATGATATGCTATGAAAAAGCAACATGCACAGTTTACATTGCTTTTGGAGAACACTAGAAAAGTATAAAAGACAGAAGAGATGAGTTCAATTATTACCTTATATACTTTATAATGGTTATGTATGCAAGTCTGTGGCAGAAGTTATATATATGTGCGACAAGGGATGCGCATATGTCTGTCTGTAATGCGATGGCATCAAGCAGACAGAAGCTCATTTGCATCCTTAAACTCGTGCTCTGCTCATCTGTCATCATTCTCCATGCAAATGAAGACATCAGTTTTTAAAATGTGCACATATTTTTCTGAAATGCCAATTTGAGATATCTTTCTACCGCTGGGAGACAGTTGAGAAAAGTAAATTTGTCATCTTTAAATGTATTTTGTGAATGTTTTCAGAGTATTTAAAGACGATGCATGCGTGTGCATTTAAGAGAAGTCTGTGGGACATTTTAGGGCCCACCAGTATCTCTTCAGTGGCCTGTTAGGTCCGTCTGTCAACAGGTCACTTTATGGAAATGGGAGAAATAGCACCGTCTGGGGGGGTTCCCGATCCTAACCCTACAGCTTCTTTGGACTTGATGTGCGACCTCACACTCGTCACTTAAATGTGCAGACTTTAAATTTGGGCAAAGCTCTACACTGTCCTTGTCCTCCCACAATTAAAGACAATTCATGTCTTTTCAGGTTACATTTATTAGAGGCCTTTTGCTTCTTGAAAGATAGGGATTTATACACACCAAACAAGTTTTACTGCTATTTTTATATTTATCGGTGATGTCTTCGGTGCACGATTTAAACACATACTTGAAGCCAGTGGCTCTCCCAGTGTGGTCCCTGGGTCTACAGCATCAGCACCCCTCTGGGAACTTGTTAGTAATGCAAATACTGTGGTTCCAGCCCAGACCTACTCAGTGAGACACTGCAGGGGTGGGGCAAACCACCTGTGTTTTAACACGCCCTTCAGGCTATCCTGACACATACTCTTGTTTGAAAATTACTGCTTAAAGCCCTATCTCCACAATATAAACACCCTGGTGTTAAGGGAAGAATGTAAGAATAGTTTATTTCTGCCTGGCATCTTGCTCTATACTTCTCCCACTGCTACTCTTCTGCAACTATTAGATTATACTATTAATACTTATTTGGAGCCAGGTATTGAGCTAAACTCTTAGTGGTTTACTTCACTTAATTCTTTTAATACCCTTATGAAATTGGTACTATTATTATTTCCAGTTTACAGGTGATGATTAGAGATTAGGGAGAATTTGGTGGGTAAGGCAGCACAGGTAAGAACTTTTGTAGATGAGTTAAGAATTCGAACCCAGGTGTTCTGTCTCCACAGCCTGCAGCTGTAATTGCAGCGTCCGTGAACCAGAAGAGAGTGTAGAACAGGTGTACGACAAATATAATCCTATCCTGAAGAATAATTTTTGAAAAGCTGCAGTGCTAAGAAATTTTATTTTTTAACAGTTCATCTTAGATAAAACATTAAGTCCCTTATTGAACAGCACATTTTACAATCAAAATGCCTTACAACAGGTAATGTAATGTAAAAATGTATAAGATAACAAAGCTAATTAACATGGCTTAAAATAGCTATTTCTTCTCCATGTTATTTATCTGTACAATTACAAAGTCCTAGAAATACCGTATTTGCCGGCGTATAAGACGATTTTTTGGCCCTGAAAAATATGCCTCCAAGTGGGGGGTCGTCTTATACGCCAGGTACACTTCAGATAGACTGCCCATAGTGGTTGCCCCGTGCCATAGTGGCCTCCCGATGCCCGCCCACTTCACTCCACATACCGTTCAGGCATCAGCAGCGCTGCTGGGTGTATGCTCGGCTGTTATGCGATTTTGCTGTTATGCAATTTTACCACACTCGCAAAATCGCACACAGCCGACCATACACCCAGTATGATAGCGCAAAATCGCGAATCGCGATTTATGTATATGTTTGATTACATACAGCCTTGTGACAGTTTTCCTGCATGTCATAAGCATTTGAATATAAATATAAATGTTGAAATCAAATCTGATATTGTTTTACCTTTTATTTGGTGTGTGGAAGGTGTGCGGAAGAGGGGGTAGTCTTATACGGCGAGTATATAACAAACTCTGTATTTTGAGTGGAAATGTTAGGGGGTCGTCTTATACGCCCAGTCGTCTTATACGCCGGCAAATACGGTAGGTCAGAATTAAAATCTGTCTAAATATGGCCAATTGCTGGCCCAGGTATGAGGCTTTATTTTTGTCAATACCCTTCAGAACTGTCAAATTTAAAACAAATGTTTTAAAGACAATATTGAACTTGTTTCCACATTAAGAAACTAGTGGTCATCAGTGTATGAACCAATTAATTCCTTCCCACGTACTTCCTGTTCTATACAGAGAGCCTGACATATCTCCCAGCCGCAAGCCACCTCAGGTTCTACCCTAAAAAGCTGCCCATCCTTGAAAAGAAAAGTAAAAATAAATCCCCAGCCACTATCATCCTGGCCCATCCTCTTTCTTTGTTTGGATTGATAAATCTATAAATGTACTGTGGAAAGCACATTCAAAAAGAAAAACAAGAGATCTTACGGTTCTTTCCTGAACTTCAGCTGTTTTCACATCTAGAAAGAGAACTGCACTAGTAAAGCCCAGTGGTCTATGTGTTTTTTTATTTTTATTTTTTTAAATGACAGTTGGCATTCAATATTATATTAGATTCAGGTGTATGGCGGAGTGGTTAGACATTTATGTAACATACAAAATGATCTCCCTATTAAGTCTAGTACCCACCTGGCACCATACATATTTATTACAATATTATTGACTATATTCCCTATCCTGTACTTTACATCCCATGACTGCCAATTTATACTTCTTAATCCCTTCACCTTTCTCACCCAGTCCTCCTTCCCTCCTCCCATTTGGCAGCCTGATATCAGTTTCTCCTCTGTATCTATATGTCTGTTTCTGTTTTGTTTGTTCGTGAATTTTGTTTTTTTAGGTTCTACATATAAATGAAATCATATGGTATTAGTCTTTCTCTATCTGACTTATTTCATGCAGCTTTATACCCTCATGTTGTTGCAAATGGTAAGATTTCATTCTTTTTTTTTATGGCTGAATAATATTTCATTGTATATATGTACCACCTCTTCTTTATCCAGTTGTCTACTGATGGACATTTAGGTTGCTTCCATATCCTGGGTACTGTAAATAATTCTGCAATGAACATACGGGTGCATGTACCTTTTCGAGTTAGTGTCTTGGACTTCTTTGGATAAATACCCAGAAGTGGAATTGCTGGGTCATAAGGTAGTTCTGTTTTTAAGTTTTTGAGGAACCTCCATACTGATTTCTATAGTAGCTGCACCAATTTGCAATCCCACCAACAGTGCATGAGCGTTCCTTTTTTCCCACATCCTGGCCAACACTTGTTGGTTTCGTCTATGTGTTTTGAAGAAACAGTGGTCCCTATGGATCCTGGAATTCTCAAGACCCATCCCCCCATTGTTCACATCTCCAAGGCTCCTTTCTTGTAGTTGAGGGCACCTGCCTTCTCACTGGGATAAAGGGATTCAAGTTGGGTTCGTAAAGAGTAAAGGGGTAAATTCACAACCTATACATGGCCTAAAAGGTCTTGGGGAGTTTGCAGTGGTCAGTGCCATTTTAAAGACCTTCATAGGCCCTATTCTCCCATATTTTTAGAGGCTACCCCTCCCCACATTATATCAAATATATAAAATTTACCAAACATATTAAAATATATCATATACACATAAAAAAACATACATATATATATATTATATATATACATTAAAAAGATTAACATTTTTGGTCATGAGTAACACGTTTAATTTATGATCATGAATGATTTCTCAGTAATCATTGTGCATACCCAGGAATTATTATAGAGTATGAAAATCTTTCTTCCAAAATCATTGTCAAATTAAATGGATATTTTATAAAGACTAGATAATTAACAATTAATGAAGTTGACATAATATTAGGACTAAAAATTTTTATTAAAGTTATTGATTTTTAAAAACATTTTGGAACCAATAAAATTATTTTAAGGTATCAAACACTTGTATAGGTTTTATTGTGCCTATAGTGCCTGGCTGACAAAATGGTCTTGGCAGCTGCAGTTCCTGGCTATGCTAAATAAAGAATGTAGCCCCGGGTTTCCATTCTGAAATTATTAATTCAGCCATCATGGATTGTGGCAAACACCATGGCTAAAGGAACATCAACATGAAAGGAAGTAATTTTCCTTTAAAATAAAGACTATTTTGCTATAGATGTGCCCAGCAGAACCTGTAAAACTAAAATAAAACATTTCTGTCTCTTTACCTTGAGAATTGAGATTTGGCAAATGTGACTGGTTGGTTTCAGGCATTTTGTCCAGAAATGGAAATGTCAGGGTTGCTTCTGGTTCTGGAGATTTTGGCTTTACCACCTGGATCATGAGCAAAAGACAAACATGACAATTATTGTCCATTAATAAATGCACAGGCGAAATAAAATTAAAGAATCCATGGCTGTTACATAAGTTAATAAGCCCAAACTTTTAACTTTTAAATGGAAATTTTGGCCCCTTCTCCAAGACCCCTTCATGCTTTTCTACATTAATATAGAGGTCAATTTTTCTGAGAAACCAAAAGACAGCATAAAAATTTGATGATCACTTTTCCCCAAACCCAAACAATAATAATCCATCTTTGGGATTGATTATACATCACTCTGTCTCATTTTCTTATTGCTCAATCACATATTCTTTTCCTGAATTTATAATGTCAGAATGTGAGATATTCTACATGAGATTTAAAAAAAATCTTACTATGTAAGTGCTAAATACTAAAGTAATATTTCCTTTTAATGGACATTATTCTTGAGACACTATACAACCCTCCCAACAAATTTATGCAAAGCACGTTAAAGACAATATACTTTGCCTATTGTCAAAGAAGCATTATTCTAAATAGCCATTATTAAACAATACTATAGCAATGATTCCCTTAGGGGATTTTTGAGGCGTGTTGGATTACTTGTCGTCATGGTAAATAGGTCTAAAATTACAGGCTTCAAAAATTCTTAGGCTTGCTTTGTATAAATAGAATTTTCTTGTTGTTGCTATTTAATTTTATTTTGTTTCTCCTCAATCTGAAAGGCCTTTGCTAGAAGCACCCTCTTTCTGATTTGTTGCTTCTAATCAACTGATTGCTGAACAACCAGATTACCAAACTAGTGTCTAAAATGGAAGTCAGTAGACTTCGAGCAAAGATCTAAATGAGGAGCATGGCTGTATCAGCTGCTTGCAGGACTTCCTCTGATTCACTCTGCCTGGTGGTTGTGTTCCCAGCCGCCAATAAGGCAAGTGAAGCTATAGTGCAGTTTGTTTCATCATAAGCTCATCTGTGATTTGGTCCTCAGGATGATTTAATGTCTAGAATTTTTCAGTAGGATTTTATTTTTTCGTATGAATACCACATTCAACCCTAATGGAATCCTGAAGAAAATACTGTTATTCACTTTATTCTGCATTGCAGAGGTCAACCAGATGTCCAAGTGAACTTCAGTGTTAAACATGCAGCAAAAGCTTAAGGCCTAGACTTACCAAAGTTGACAACCCTCATATTTTAACCTCATTTCTTCCATAGTTGAGTCTGATAAAAACATGTTTTGGATAATGCCCAGTTGTAAATTAAACAGTTAATAGCAGAAATGCTCAAAATGACCACTATGTAAAAAGGTCAGTCTGTGTACATGGGCACTTTGTTTTATAAAGGTACCACTCTCAAGTGAAGTCAGAAAAGCTGTTGCAACCACTGTAATCCCCTTTCTCTAAGAGCTAATAGTACAACAGCAAAAGGAGAAAGAGGAAAAATTCACATGGTGTGAGAAAAGCACTGGGTTCAAAGACCTATTTCATTTACTAATCAATTAGTAGAATTCCTTTTTTTTTTTAAAGGTTTTTTTTTTTTTTCTTAAAAGATTTTTATTGCGGAATTGGGGGAATCCAGGTTGAGCTGTTGTTCAGCATCTTAGCTGCAGAGGGCAGTGCCATGGGCCCTCACATGTGGGATCTGAACCGGGGCCCTCTGGTGCCCCAAGCCAGCTCCCAACCAATGCGCCACTCGGCTGGCCCCTCAACTAGTAGAATTCTTAACCTGGAGTCCACGGAACAGAATTGAGGTAGTGTATGCACTTTGTACCACTTGATACCAAGGGAAGCTTGGTAATCTTGTATATTTTATGCTTTAAAAAGAACATTATTCTGAGATAATGTTTACTAGATGGTCAAAGGATTCAAGGCAGGAACGCACACATGCACACACGCGCACGCGCGCGCGCGCACACACACACACACACACACACACACACAGCTAAGGATTCCTAGGGCCAACTGAGTGGCTCAGTTGGTTAAGAGCTCACTCAAGAGTGTGAGCTCTGAGCAACAGTGGTTCGATACCTGGCTCCTGCTCCTCCCCCCAAAAAAGAATTCCTGAAAACAATTTTTTCCATAGTAGGGTAGATGTGACACTGGCGGTCCAAAGATGGATCACAGGTGAGGTTGCATAGATGAGGTATGCAGATGAATACCTTTTAGTTATAATATTAATTTTGTTTGATTAAAAAAAATTCTGGCAATGAAATAGACTTTTCCTTTTGTTTGGATTTAAGTGAAACAAAAAGTCAATTTGGAAGAATAATAATGGTTATGAATGTAATGTGGATAAGGCAAAACTTGTAAAGACAGGAAATCCTACCTGCTCCCAACGTTTTTCCTACAGTCTAATTCCTTTCAGATCTCCAAACCATTCTTTAATTCTCTATGTATAAAAATGGGAAATGGCTATAGAGTCTGAAATTTCCCAAAGGCATCAAGGCAATAGGCATTTCTGAGGCTCTACCAAGGACACAGCACTCTCAGCTCCTTAAGGCCAGGGGCCGTGTCTGTTTACTGTTGAATATCCAGTGTCTAGTACAGTGCCTGACACATAGTAGGTATACAGTCAATATTGGTTAACTAAATTATGGATGAACCAGAAGTAGAAGTGGTAAATTTTTCATTCTAAAGTCAAACACAAATTTAGGGTTAGTTTTTAAAGTTGAAATATTATCACATATAGTATGCCAATATGAAAGTCAGTGATTCTCTATCCTGGTGGCCCATTAGAATCACCTGGGGAGCTTTTAAAAATACAGATGCGTGGGCCCTGTCTCCAGAAATTCTCATTTATTTGAACTTGTGTGCTTGGTATTATTTTTAATTCTAAAGGGTAGCCAAGGTTGAGAACAACTGGTATAAAAGATGAAGACTTTTGAACTCATGCCTGAAAACAAACCAAATTAATATGAAGGAGGTAAGACTCCAAACAAGAAATAAATTTAATAAAAACACGAATTTAAAACCCATTATATCAGAATAATAATGTTCTAATTTCTTTGTTATTCAAATCCAGAGGCCTCAGAATTATTGCTGCTATAAAATAGCTAAATATTAGAAAGAGAGTCTGTAGTAAGCTGCAAATAAGCAAGCTTATGCACAGCAAACTAAAATGTAACTGCAAAGCTTTATAACTTATATTTATATTACATTTTTCTTTTTTAGAATTTTATTGGGGAACAGCCATAGTCATTGGTTACACATTGCTTTCATGCTATAATGGCATAGTTGACTCTTTCAGGGTGGGTGCAGCTCACAGTGGCTCATGTGGGGATCAAACCGGCAGCCTTGGTGTTATCAGCATGACACTCTTAACCAACTGAGCTAACCAGTCATCCCTACATTTTTCTTTTAAATGTATATAATTCTTCATAATTAAAAATTATTTAAAATAAATTTAAATAATGTATATTAATATATACCAATTGTTACTAATAAGTAGGTTTCAGTAACTTTTTCTATTTCTGTTTTCTATTTATATATCATTTTTATATATTTACATGTATTACTTGATAGATATTTATATATATCACTATAAATATAAATTTAAAGAATATATAGCTATAGACTGAATGTTTGTGTTCCCCCCAAATTCCTATGTTGAAATCCAAATCCAGAAGGTGATCGTATTAAGAAATGGGTCCTTTGGTGGGTGATTAGTTTATGAGGGCAGAGCCCTCATGAATGGGATTAGTGCCCTTATAAAAGAGATCCCAGAGAGCTCCCTCGTCCCTTCCACCAAGTAGACAGCCATCTGTGAATCAGGAAGAGGGTCCTCGCCAGACACCAAATCTGCTAGTGTCTTGCTCTTGGACTTCTCATTCTCCAGAACTAAGAAATAAAAATCTATTGTTTATAAGCCATCCAGTCTATGGTGTCGCCAGAAAATGGGTTCTTGGTGTTTGTCATAGGAAAGAATTCAAGGATGCACCGAATAAGCCAAGCAAGCAGCAGATTTATTATTAAAAGGAGGACAGTGCACTCTCAAGAAGAGAGAGCAAGCAGGCCTGGAAAAGAGCAACCGCCCGAAAGAATAAAAAGGCTTAGGAATTTATTATTTCTAAAATGAGGACACAAAATATTCAAGATTTAGGGGTGGTGTTATAGGTGTTTCTAGGCAGGTCCTTGCTGACCACTCCTCCCCATCAGGAGGAGGGATTTTTGTCCTTATTTGGCTCTGTTGGAACTGTCATGGCCGCAAAGGGAGTGGGGATTTTCACAGTAACCTCAATGCTAATAATATTATAAACCCTGATAATTAGCTAAAGTTCACCTTGAGAGACAAGATGGCATCCAGAACCTGCTCACGGCCACTGAAATCTAGTTCTGGCCAGTCTGGCTGCTGTACTTTTTCTTAAGACTGATCTCATCTCCTCCCTCCTTTGTTTTCCTGCAGTTTCTCCTTCCCTTCGTCCCCCTCTCCCGCCTCGGCGCTACGCTTTCTGCCTACAGCGACAATAGTATTCTGTTATAATAGCCTAAACGGACTAATATGTATATCTTTTTGTATGTAAATTATATGTAGTATATTTTTACTTATAAACATGTACAGATTAAAGCAAGGAAAAAAGAGTAGGAAAGAAAATAAGTCATTATGAACAACTGCCATAGCAATGTGGCCGACTGCAATGCGAAGCCATAATTTTGGATTTAGCTGCTTTAATCCACCATGTACTTCACCTTTTGTGACAGCACCAACTCCACTTTTCCACTCATTTCATTTTCCGGTTTATTATGGTCTTTTTCTTCTGGCACGTCGCTCTTCGGCTGGGGGCTGGAGGAAAACTCCACAAAGGCCACGGTCGGGCTGGATCGAGTCACAGTTGTTGTAAAATGCTGTGGCTCTGAAATGAAGTTTTCTATTCAGAAACACAAATTAGAAGAAGACAACTATATAAGCACCCATCTAACCTGCAAGGCCATGAGTACACTGAGTCCATATCCTGCCCTGGGCTATAAGAAGTTGGATTACTGTGTGATGGGAAGTATAAATGAGCATAAGATGTCAGAATTCTGTAGGCTTTTCATGATATTATAAAAGAAATCAAGCAACATAAAACACACCAAAAAAACCCCACTATAAAAACTTAAGTTCTTAATAAGAATCAGAGTTTACATGTGAATAACACTACATGAAACAAAATGCTGACAAGAAATATTATGTAGGTGGTTTGGAAGAGAGAACATCTACAGATAATTTCCATCCAAATGACGTGAGTGGCAGCCTGAGTCTTCCTTGTGTATGTCAATGCTCCTTTTTCACATCACATTTTCATAATTGGAATGTATTAAGGATTGTGTGGTATATACAGAGGGTGCCAAAAAATGTATACACATTTTAAGAAAGGAAAAAAACTGTATTAAAATTACAATACTCAATATATACCGATAACAAAAGATGAATACAAGTCTTTTGTATTCAATGTATAATGAAATGAAAATGAAAAATGAAAGTGTTTTCTGATACATAAAGAACAATTAGGTATACTCTAGAGTGGGTGAAAAAGTCACCACTTGAATGGGCATATCAAAATGAGAGGTACAATCTAGTTTGAAAAGGCATATGCTAAAATTTTTAGTAAGTAAGGAAATTTAATTTCTTTTAAAATGCCATTTAAAAATAATTTGGTATGAAAAGAGGGTGAGAGGTTTTTACGCTTATCAAAAGAAGAACTATGTTAAAAGTATTAGGAAACATTACTTTAGGGAACACGGGGGTCTCTATTCATGCTCACTGTCCATATTTGTGGCATTACTTTATTCTTTCAAACGATTCACCAGCTTATCATTTCAGTGTCTATTTTTATGATACATTTTTATCTTATCTATTGCTGTTGCTGTGTTAAAATATGGCCCTCAGTTTTTAGCATTATTTATTTGGGGAAATATAATCTGCTCTATGATAATGGAGATACACTTTCAAAAAAAACCAAAACCCAACAAAACAAAACAGGTGGCAAAAAATCATGGGCTCCTGTTTTTACAGCAATATAAATCGTATGGTCAAAATTTCCACGAGAATAAATGTGATGCTCTCATTCTATAACAGCATTTTATCTTCCTGGAATTAATATGTAAATAACAACCCCAAAAGATATTCACTTAAAAAAAAATTCCCCGAGAAGCCTCTAGATGGCAGTCCAACCACACCTGTTATAGAGCCTGACTCCCTTTCTATGGCTCAGTAGCAGAAATTCTTGACTCTATTTCCATTATGTCATGATTTACCTTAAAACGAGTCTGTTAGGAAACAAACCTGATGAGGCAAGTTCTGTATTCCCTTTTTCTGGTTTTTCACCATCATTCTCATCTTCTTGACTGTTTGGTGCAGTTTCCTCAGTGGTTGCCTGAAAAAAAGATTTTTTTCCCCCTTGAATAAATTATCCCTTTGAAAGCTCTAAAAGGTAAAAGATTTCTTTGTTTCTCTTTTTCAAACAGGACAACAAGGTGAGCTGCCTTATATGAATTCACTCTTTTCTATTTCTTAGGCAGCTTTATGGTGAAGGGCAGGACTTGGTGGAAGGAGACATTCTGTGAAGGAGAACAGAGGTGCTGCAGCAGCACCGCATAATGAAGGCACACACACCCCCACTACCTAACTCCCCGCCTTCTCAGGCTGACTCAGATGCATATCCCCATTTTTTCCTTCCTTTTACCACCGAAGTTTCAAAATCATAGTTACAACCCACTTACTCCCAAGTGCCTTTAAGGTTGACTTAGAATCATATCACCAGTGGGGGTAGAAAATTTTAAGGTTAGAATTAACCTCTCAGTAGCTTGTCTTCAGCATAGATGCCTGTGGTTCTTAGGTTCTTAGCATTAAGCAATTTATTCTTGATATTCTCTTCCTTCCTGGGATCTCAACAACTCTATTACCCAAGTTCTCATTCATTCTTCCTCTCCCTTCCCCTCTCTTCTCTTACTGGTTCTTACTGCTTTTCTTTTCATAAAAATATGGGCCATTCCTAAAAACTTCAACTATTTTCCTCCACCTGTGCTGAGCTGCCCTCCAATGTATCAATTATTCACATGGGTTCGCCAGTAAGTTCTCTCTTCATTTATGACTTACGCTTTCATCTCTAGCCCTGAGAGTCCATCAACGCTTCAATTCTGCTGAGCTGACCATCGTTACCAAGGCAACGGCTCACACTTAACATGCTAAAAGTTACCGTCAAACAAGCCCCTCCTCCAAATCTTATACTTTCTGTTTATGGCATTAGTTTTCCTCATCACACAAATTAAACTTTGAAGTGTTTCTTGACTCATACCTCACAAGTGTCCATTATTTGCCAAGTCCTGTCAAGGTTCTAACACAACAGTTTTCATATCCATCTTTCTTTCTGTTTCTACAGCTAGGGACCAGTTTCACCTTTACTTCTTGTTTTTCCACTAAGGAGTTTCTCTGCGTTGGATCTTACTGTCTCGTCTACTTGGCACATCACCGTGATGTTCACCTCTTTCAGTAGTGCTTCAGTTTATCAGTTTATGTTTGTATTTTTCTCTCTCAGTAGTACCTCAATTGTATCAGTTTTATGCTTGATGGAATTCATAATATTAAAAGAATTTGGAACAACCTAAATGTCTACCAATTAAGGAATGGTTGAATGAATTATAGTGTCCATAAAAGGAAATATTATGCAGTAATAAAAAAGATATTGAACAATAGTTAATGGATATTTGGAAGTATTTATTATTGATTCTTAAGTTAAAAAATGTAAACTGTACATACAATATAATACCTATATATAAGATTTTATATATGCTATATGAATGCAAAAATGTTCCTGTTAATAGATATATAAAATGTATATAAGAAGAAATTAAGGAAATACATTAAAATGTTAATAGTGATTATTGTTAATGTGCTTAAATTTTGGATGACTTTCTCTTCTTTTTAAATATATTTAATGTATTCCAAAATATTCTACAATGGCTATGTCTTGCTTCTGTAATCAAGAAACAAAATCAGTGTAATTTTACATGATCTTTAGTTGGGAGCCAACTGATTCCAAAGTGCATTCCAAAATTCTCCCACTGATGTTATAGCATTTGCTTGATAAAAATAAATGAAAGGTTGAATTAAATTCTTACTAGACTATACCCCAACAACCAAAGAGAAGAAATTAATGACTACTGTGTTTGTTAGCAGTAATGTCTTATTATAAAGGGATAAAATTGAATTTTTAAAAGTGTGTATGAAATATTTTATAAACTCTAAAGGTTTTAAGATAAAGACTAAAATTGGTTTCAGAAAAGGCAGTATTAAATACTTTATAAAATATACCCATGGATTCTCAAAAAGCTATGGATTTATCGATCTCTCATAAGTATATACATTTTACCCATAAATCAAATTTGCCTTTCAAGTATCCAAAATGAAAGCCCTTTAAAGTTAAGGCATTGGTGGAAATGGTCATTGCATTCTTTAAAAAAATAAAACTTTATTAAAGGAAGGAAGAATGGTTCAACATAGGCAAATCAATAAATGTGATATCCCATATTAATAGAAGGATAAAAATCTTTTGATCATCTCAATAGATGGAGAAAAGGCATTTGACAAAATTCAACATCCTTTCATGTAAAAACTCTCAACAAATTAGGTATAGAAGAATGTACTTTAAAATAATAAAGGCCATATTTGACAAGCTCACAACTAATATCATACTTAATAGTGAAAATCTGGTGGCTTTTCTTCTCAGATCAGGAACACTTTTATTCGACATAATACTGGAAGTCCTAGCCAGATCAATCAGGCACTTTTATTCGACATAATACTGGAAGTCCTCGCCAGATCAATTAGGCAAGAAAAAGAAATAAAAGGCATCTAAATTGGAAAGGAAGAAGTAAAATTGGTTCTGTTTGCAGATGACATGATCTTATATACAGAAAATCATAAGGTCTCCACCAAAAAAACGGTCGAAATAAATGAATTCAGTAAAGTTGCAGGATATAAAATCAATACATGACTATCTGAAAAGGAAATTAAGAAAACAATGTCATAATAGTATCAAAAAGAACAAAATGCTCAGAAATAAATTTAAACAGGGAGATAAAAGAGCTGTACACTGAAACCTACAAAACACTGATGAAAGAAATTGAAGAAGACACAAATAAATACAAAGATATTTTGTGTTCATGGATTGGAAGAATTAATAGTTAAAATGTCCAAATTACCCAAAGCAATCTATAAATTCAATGCAACCCATTCAAAATTCCAAAGGCATTTTTCACAGAAATAAAAGAACCCCCAAATTCATATGGAACCCCAAAAGACCCCAAAGAGCTAAAGCAAGCTTGAGCAAGAAGAACAAAACTGGAGGCATCAAACTTCCAGATTTCAAATGAAATTACCAAGTTATAGTGATCAAAACAGTATGGTACTGGCATAAAAAAGACACATAGATGAGTGGAAAAGAATAGGGAGCCCAGAATGAACCCACACTTTTATGGTTACCTATTTTTGACAAAGACACCAAGAATACAAAATGGTAAAGAATAGTCTCTTCAATAAATGGTGTTGGTAAAATTGAATATCTATATGCAAAAGAACAAAATTAGACTCATAACATGCACAAAAATCAATGTCTAAACGGAGTAAAGACTTAAATAGAAGACCTGAAAGTATAAAACTCCCTGAAGAAGACAAAGGAAAGATCCTTAGATGGTCTTAGCAATTATTTTTGTATTTGACACCAAAAGCACAGGCAAAAAAAGCAAAAATAAACAAATGGGACTACATCAATTAACATCAAAGGCATGAAAAGCAAGGCTCTAAAACCAAGACCACTCTACCCAGCAAGGATGTCATTTAAAATTGAAGGAGAGATAAAGAGCTTCCCAGACAAAAAAACAAATGGGACCACATCAAACTAAAAAGTCATGTAAAACAATTAACAAAAGAAAAAGGCAATCTACAGAATAGGAGAGAATGTTTCTAAAGCCTATATCTGATAAGGGGTTAATATCCAAAAAATATGAGGAATTTTTAAAACTCAATAGCAAAATATAAAATAAAATAAAAAAAAAGAAATAATCCAATGTAAAAAATGGGCAAGACCTGAATAGACATTTTTGCAAAGAAGAAATGCAAATGGCTAAACGTATATGAAAAGATGCTCAACATCACTAATAATCAGGGAATTCAAAACCACAATGAAACATCACCTCACACCTGTCAGGAATGGCTATTATCACACACACACACACACACACACACACACACACACACACACACTGGAATATTATTAGGCCTTACAAAAGAAGGAAATTTGCCATTTTGACAACATGGATGAAGCTGAAATGCATTATGCTAAGTGAAATAAACCAAGAACAGAAAGACAAATATTGCATGATCTCAGTTACATGTGGAATCTAAAAAATGAAAAATGCCAAACTCAGGGTAACAGAGATTAGAATGGTAGTAACAGAGTGCAAACACTGGTTAGACAGAGTTCAAAACACTGTTATAAGAATGCTTGAGGGACTTAGTGAGAACTTCAACAAAGAGATAGTAAGCATAAAGGACACAGAAACCATAAAAAAGAACCAGTCAGATATAAAGAATATGATAACTAAAATGAAGAATACACTAGAACAGTGGTTCTCAACCTTCCTAATGCTGTGACCCCTTAATACAGTTCCTCATGTTGTGGTGACCCCCAACCATAAAATTATTTTCGTTGCTACTCTATAACTGTAATTTTGCTACTGTTATGAATCGTAATGTAAATAGCTTTTTGTTTTCTGATGGTCTTAGGCGACCCCTGTGAAAGGGTTGTTAGACCCCAAAGGGGTCGCGACCAACAGGTTGAGAACTGCTGCACTAGAAGGAATCAACATCAGATTAGATGAAGCAGAGGATTAAATCAGCAATTTGGAATACAAGGTAGCAGAAAACACCCAATTGGAACAACAAAAACAAAAAAAGAATAAAAAGAGAACCCCCCCTGAAGATCGTTTCAGGCATCTCTGGGACACCAAGTGTAACAACATTTACATCATAGGAGCCCCAGAAGAAGAAGAGAGGAAACAAGGGATTGAGAACCTATTTGAAGAAACAATGACTGAAAACTTCCCTAACTTGACAAAGGAAATAGACATAGAAAGCCAGGAAATACAGAGAGTCCCAAACAAGATGAATTCAAAGAAGCCCACACCAAGGCACATCATAATTAAATGGCAAAGGTTAAAGCAAAGAGAAAAGCCTAAAAGTAGCAAGAAAAAGACAACTGGTTACCTTCAAGGGGGGGTAAAAACCAAAAACAATAACAACAACAACAACAAAAACAGCTGATAGTTCCATCAGCTGTTTTCTCAAAGGAAACTTTGTAGGCTAGTAGGGAGTGGCACGAAATATTCAAAGTCATGAAAAGCAAGGATCTAAAACCAAGATTACTCTACCCAGCAAGGATATCATTTAAAATTGAAGAAGAGATAAAGAGCTTCCCAGACAAAAATAAAAAAAATAAAAAAATAAATGAAAAGAATTCATTACCACCAAGCCAGTATTGCAAGAAATGTTAAAGGAGCTTCTTTAATAAGAAGTAGGGGGAAAACAAACAAAGATAAAAAATATGAATAATAAAATGGCAATAATTATGTACCTATCAATAATCACTTTAAATGTAAGTGGATTAAATGCTCCAATCAAAAGACATAGGGTAGCTGAATGAATAAAAAAACAAGACCCATACATATGTTGTCTACAAGAGAGCCATCTCAGATAGAAAGGCACGCTTAGACTGAAAATAAAAGGAAGGAAAAACATATTTCATGAAAATTAAAATGAAAAAAGCTGGCGTAGCAATACCTACATTGGACAAAATAGATTTTAAAACAAAGACTATAATAAGAGACAAAGAAAGACATTACATAATGATAAATGGATCAATCCAACAAGAGGATATAACCTTAGTAAACATCTATACACCCAACATAGGAGCACCCAAATATATAAAACAAATATTGACCAACATAAAGGGAAAGATGGACAGTAATAAAATCATTCTAGGGGACTTTAACACCCCATTGACCCCAACAGACAGATCTTCTAGACAGAAAATCAACAAGGAAACAGCGGCCTTAAATGACACACTAGACCAGATGGATTTAATTGATATTTTAAGACCATTTCACCCCAAAGCAGCAGAATGTACATTCTTTTCAAGTGCACGTGAAACATTTTCCAAGACAGGCCACACGTTAGGCCACAAAACAAGTCTCAATAAATTCAAGAACACTGAAATCACATGAAGCGTCCTCTCTGACCATAATGGTATGAAACTAGAAATCAATTACAAAAAAAAAAACCCAACCCTAGAAACACACAAACACATGGAGGCTAAACAGCATGCTTCTAAACAATGAATGGGTTAACAATCATATCAATGAAGAAATCAAAAGATAACTTGAGATGAATGAAAATGAAGACACAATGACCCCAAAAATCTATGGGACACATCAATAGCAGTCCTAAGAGGGAAATTCATAGAAATTCAGGCCTACCTCAAGAAAGAAGAAAAATCTCAAATAAACAATCTAACTTTACACTTGAAGGAACTTGAAAAAGAAGAGCAAACAAAGCCCAAAGTGAATAGAAGGAAGGAAATAATAAAGGTCAGAGCGGAAATAAATGAAATAGAGTCTAAAAAAACAACACAAAAGATCAATGAAACCAAGAGCTGGTTCTTTGAAAAAAACAAACAAAACTGATAAACCTTTAAAGAGTCTTATCAAGAAAAAAAGAGAGAAGACCCAAATAAATAAAATCACAAATGAAAGAGAAGAAATGACAATGGACACCACAGAAATACAAAAACCATAAGAAAATACTATGAGTAATCATACAACAAGTTGGACAATCTGGAAGAAATGGATAAATTCTTAGAAGCATATAATCTTCCAAGGCTGAATCAAGAAGGAACAGAAAATCTGAACCTATTGATTACTAATAATAAAACAGAATGAGTAATCAAAGATCTCCCAACACACAAAAGTTCTGTACTAGTCTTCACAGGTGAATTTTACCAAACATTCAAAGAATTAACACTTATTCTTTTCAAACTAGGATGAAAGGCTTACAAGCTCATTATTTGAGGTCATCATTACCCTAATTCCAAAACCAGAAAGACATTACAAAAAAGAAAACTATAGGCTGATATCCCTGATGAACATAGATGCAAAAATCCTTAACAAAACATTTGCAAGCTGAATTCAGCAATACATCAAAATGAGCATATACCATGATCAAGTGGGATTATTCTTGGGGTGCAAGGTTGGTTTAATATCCACAAATCAACTAGAGTGATACACCACATAAACAAAATGAAAGATAAAAATCATATGATCATATCAATAGATGCAGAAAAAAGCATATGACAAAATCCAGCACTGATTTATGATAAAAACTCCAGAACAAAATGGGAATAAAGGGAACATATCTCAACAAAACAAAGCCCATATATGACAAACCCACAGCTAACATCATATTCAATGGGGAAAAGCTAAAATCGGTCTCCTTAAGTTCAGGGACAAGACAAGGATGTCCACTTTCACCACTTTTATTCAACATAGTATTGGAAGTCCTGGCCACATCCTCAGACAAGAAAAAGAAATAAAAGACATCCAAATTGGAAAGGAATAAGTAAAATTGTCATTATTTGCAGATGACATGATACTGTATATAGAGAACCCTAATGAATCCACCAAAAAACTGTTAGAACTGATGAATGAATTCAGTAGCAAGATACAAAACATTCAGAAATTGGTTGCATTTTTATATACCAACAGCAAACTATCAGAAAGAGAAATTGAGAAAACAATCCCATTTACAACTGCATCAAAAAAATTAAAATACCTAGGAATAAGTTTAACCAAGAAGGTAAAAGACCTGCACTTGGAAATTATAAAGCACTAAAGAAAGAAATCGAAGATACAAATAAGTGGAAACACGTACCATGCTCATGGATAGAAGGAATTAATATAGTTAAAATGTCTACACTACGCAAAACAATATATAGATTCAACGCAATACCTATCAAAATACCAATGGCATTTTTCACAGAACTAGAATAAATAATCCTAAAATTTACATGGAACCATAAAAGACCTTGTATAGCCATGACAATCTTGTGAAAGAAGAACAAAGCTGGAGGTATCATGCTACCTGATATGAAACTATACTACAAGACCATAGCAATCAAAACAGCAGGATATTGGCATACAAACAGACACACAGGTCAATGGAACAGAATAGAGAGCCCCCCAAATAAATCCACTATATGGTCATTTAATCTATGACAAAGGAGGCAAGAATTTACACTGGGGTAAAGGCAGTCTATTCAATAAATGGTGCTGGGAAAACTGGACATACACATGCAAAAAAAAAAAATGAAACTGGATCACCTTCATACTCCATATACAGGAAACGCAAGATGGATTAAAGACTTAAATGTAAGACCCCAAGCCATAAAACTAGAAGAAAACATAGGAAGTAAACTCTCTGACATTGCTGTTAGTAATATTTTAACTGATATGTCTCCTCAGGCAAGGGAAACAAAAGAAAAAATAAGCAAATGGGATTACATCAAACTGAAAAGTTTTTTCACAGCAAAGAAAACCAACAAAATGAAAAGATATCCTACTGAATGGGAGAAGATATTTGTAAATGATATATCTGATAAAGGGTTAATATCCAAAATTTATTAAAAAAAACTCATACAATTCAACACCAAAAAAACAAACAACCCAATTAAAAAATGGGCAGAAGACCTCAAGAGACATTTCTCTGAAGAGGACATACAGATGGTCAATAAACATATAAAAAGGTGTTCAACTTCACTAATCATCAGAGAAATGCAAATTAAAACCACAGCGAGATACCACCTCACACCTGTTAGAACGGCCATCAGTAAATCAACATCAACAAGAGTTGGTAAGGATATGGAGGAAAGGGGACCCTTGTGGGATTGCAAATTGGTGCAGCCACTATGGAAAACATTATGGCAGTTCCCCCAAAAAATTAAAAATAGAACTACCTTATGACCCAGCAATTCCACTCCTGGGTATTTAACCAAAGAAATCCAAAACACTAATTTGAAAAGAAATATGCAACCCTATTTTCACTGCAATGCTATTTTCAATAGTCAAGATATGGAAGAAATGAAAATGCCCATCAATAAACGACTGGATACAGAAATTGTGGTATGTAAGAATATATACACATACACACACAATGAAATATTACTCAGCCATAAAAATGAAATCTTACCATTTGTAACAACATGGATGGACCTAGAGGATATTATGCTAAGTGAAATAAGTTAGACAGAGAGAGACAAATACCATATGATCTCACTTATATGTGGCATCTAAAGAACAAAATAAACAGAAATGGACTCACAGATACAGAGAACAAACTGATGGTTGCCAGATGAGAAGGGAGTTGGGGGCTGCGTGAAAGAGGTGAAGGGATTGAGAAGTATAAATTGGTAGTTACAAAATAGTCACGGGGATATAAAGTAAAGCATAGGGAATACAGTCAATAATATTGTAATAACTATGTACAGTGCCAGGTGGATACTATACTTAATAAAGGGATCACTTCATAAATTATACAAATGTCTAAATAGTATGCTGTACACCTAAAACTAATACAAAATAATATTGAATGTCGACTATAGTGGAAAAAATAAATACACACAAAAAACTTTAAGCAACATGCTTCTCAAGCTTCTAGAAGATTTTACAATAGCATCTAGTGGCAAAAAGATTTTTTTTTCTTTTGGAGGATGGGGTAGTTTTGAAATCCTTATAATTAGATAAGCATTTTCTAATGATGGATACACATGTATCAATTCTGGAAGAACATAATATTAACTGAAAATGCCCTTTTAAAACCCTAGGCAGGAAATAAGCATTACATTTATATTATTTAATGGATTTTGTAAATTTGTAATATATCAACAAGCCTGAATTGAATCGTTTTAAGAGATTTAATGAGTGGAAATTGTTAAATAAACTGAAGTCCCTTTTATTATATTTGTTATATATCTATGTTGTCTGTGTGTGTTTACATTATTATATTAACGACTGCTATGATAGTAGCATTTGAAGATCAAGCAACCAGGCTAGCATCACAAAAGAAAAAGCTGGGTTTTATAATCTAAAATGCTCCACACACGTAGAGACAAATATAATATATGACAGTATTTTTTGTTTTATGGTATCAATGTATAAAATACTGTCACCAATATTGATTTTTAGGTTTCCCCTCCCCCCAAATGGATTAGATTATAGGAAACTAAGGTTAGGAAAGAAATTTGCAGTTAAACATTGATGAATGATGCTCTTGAGAACACTGGTGTTTTCAATTACTACAAATAAAATAACTACAAAAACCGTCAAAGCCTCCCCAGCCCCAAAATAAATAAAGAATTGGACATATTTTATTAAACCGCAGATGTGATCAATTTTAAGGTGTATTATTTTAGGTACTACTAAGAAAGTAAATACACTGTTAAGTATGACACAGTATTGATTATAAGATATATCCTGATATAGAGATGCTCAAATGTGGAAAGTGTGTCACTTGGAATCAATGAAATAAGACAATTCATCAAGTCCTTTAGACATAATTTATAATGCAAAGGAGACAAAATCCTCAAGCACTACTTCACTGAGAATTATTTTAGTAGCACACCAGGTTCCAGTAATATTTTACTTATGTGTGACTAATGGAGAACTTCCACTTTCAAGAATTTTCACATTTCTTAATGCATTTCTATATGGCTTAACACTCAGATACTGAGCTCCCAGATGGCCCAATTTATCTTCCCTTAAAATGACTCTTTAAAGGCTACATATGGTACTATGGTTACTGAAGCCACAATCAGCATTTACTGCATGGACTGTGTGTCAGTACTGTTGGGGTACGTGACGTGGATTATCTTACTTAATCCTCAGAGCAAGCTGATAAAATATGTGCCAATATGATTCCCTTTACACAAGTGAGGAAACTGAGGCCTAGGAGGCTAAGTGACTTACCCAGGGTCACACTGCTAGCCAGTAGGGGAGGTGGCAACCCTGCCCTGTGTTGGTACCTCAGTGCTCCATCATCTGGGCTGGGAGTCACATCCACCACCAAGCTGTCCCCAGGGATTTAAAGGTTTCCATCAGTAAGAAGCAATCTAAAACCTGAAAGTCCTACTTTTATTGCTGAAATGATTCAAACAAGCTGCCTTTTCCATTCCATACTTTCTTATCCATTCTGCCTCACCCTTTCCATTCTATCCGTCATTCATTTATTCTGTACTCTCTGATGAAAACTCTAGTATTTCTCACGAGGGCAGGAGGCAATTTAGCTAACTAAGCTCCACTTTCAAGGGCGGCTTGAAACCAGACTGCACCCAGCCATCACTCCATCTCAGGGCTTTCCATCTAGGGTGAGGCAAGCGCCCAGTACAGTATCTAGCATGTTATATGCATTATTTATGAAATTTATACTCTCAAGCTTAGTTTAAATGCATGCTACTCATCAAAATGGGGTGATTACTAGCAAAATATTCAGGATAAATGAAGAGAAAAAGTAAGCTACAATACAATTTGAATAACACGAGCCCATTAAAAAATATTTTATGAAAAAGAGGAGAAGGATATACCATCAAAGAAAAAAAATCTTAGTATTCCCGCTGCCTTTGAGCCTGCGCAGTGCTTGCTCATGACGTCGCCACCGGTTGAGTGTTGTGGGGGTTGGGGGTGAAGGGGTGGAGTGTTGTCAGGCTGCAGCGCCAGAGCATGCGCTTGCGCATAACTGGGGCTGTCTGCCCTCTGCCTGCAGGCCCTTTTAACCGCAAGTGACAGGGTGGCACCGTGCTGCTTAGGGTGGGTTTCCGGGGGAGGGAGATTTGTGGGGGGGGAAAAAACCTTGGCATTAATTTCTGAGTGTCTGAAATAATAGGTAGTTTATATTTTCTTTATAATTTATCTGTATTCTGCAATATCTATAGACTATATGTAATCAAGGGAAATCTCTGGATACTCCATCCTGAAAGCCTGTGACTTTTGATCTCACATCATTATTTCAAAGGCAATGAGTTCAAAATTGGCAGTTTTAACCAGTCCTAACAGACTCAGATTTGCCTGAAACAAACCTTCCTTGCTGGGAAATTCACTCTCTGACCCATACTTTCCTTTGGTTACAGCTAAATAGAGGAGGGGCCTTCCCTTCTCCAATCGGTAACAGTCTCAAGAATGAAAACAAATAAAAACAGATCCCTGGACACAAATGAATGAGAGCACAGAAAGGTTACAGGGGCCTAAGCCAGGAGTTGGCTTCCCCTGACTGAGAACAGGATCCAAACTGGCTCTGATGCTAGACTTAGCCCTGAGGCCACGGGTGGGAGTTGGCAGTTTCCTGGCTTGAAAGGGATGTGGTCTAGCCACAAAATCTACCTGGCATCTGGCTGCTCATTTTAACAAGACTCTTATTGGTGTACTGGCCCGGAGAGTGACACTGGAGAATGAATTGGAAATCCGAAGCAGGAGATCAAGAAGCATCCTGAGACCTCGGGTGTGGGTGGTCCCGTTTCTAGAAATTGGACTGATCATTTAACTTCTAAGGGTTGGAAGATGTGATGTCCAAGGTCCTCTCCTGAGCTACCATTCTATGACTCTGAGTGATTTCCTGGCTCCAGTCTTGAATGACTTATCTGGACACGAGCCTGGAAAAATCAGTCTACTTATGTCTTGGCCCAGGTATCACATATGCCATGCATGTGTTTCCCCTTTTACTTTTATACCTCCAAATATTGTTCATATCTATTTTCACTGGACGAAAGAGGATCTAGATGAAGAATCAGCCTCTCCATTCCTTAAACTTTTTATTTTTGCCTTAAACTTTTCAAACCAACAATGTGAGGCTCTGATCCAAGTAAGACGAGCTAGGTTTAATTTTTCATTGTCCTTGTAGTATACTTCTTGAAGTCTATAAATGCTTCTGTACCTAAAGATCTTTAATGACTTTTACAGAGCATTAAATCTAATACTCTTCAATTACTTCTAGATGGAGAAAAACTGTTTCTACAGAAATGTCTCTTGACATTTGATGTCTAGAAGGAATTTGCAGTGGGTCTCAGCTGTAATGAAAACAGCACCTACTCCAATGCCTTCACACTGCTCCAGCGCAAAATGAAATGTTTCAATAAAGATCTGCCTGTCTGTTTTCCTGGATCAGAAAACATTAGGAAAGTACTGAATTTTCAGGAGAAAGGCCTAGAGCTTTATCAAGGCGGAAAAAACAGACCTACCTTGTTACTTAGTTTGAGAAAAGCAGATGAAATAGTTTAGGTATCTAATAGTAGCTGAGTTTCTCTGTTGGTCAATGAGGGAGAATTGCCAAAAGCCTGGTGGGAACGTGTCAGACGGCACGGAGGGCACGTGCGACACCATTTGGGATGAGTTGGCAAGAGAAAGCTGATCAGTGGTCATGGAATGGAGTGAGGAGAGGTCAACAGGTGGGTGTCTTGGGGATCTAGGTGGCAGAGGGAAGCCAAATTGGGGAAAAGTGAACAATCAGAGATGCAAAAAGAGCGGCAGGAAGAATTGTGTGAGCACGTGCACGGGCAATTGTCTTCTGGAGAAAGCTGCTCACACCTGCATGTTTCCTAGAGAATTACAACTGGAACTGACAAGCTGAGTTGGAAGATGACAAGTAATTCATCTCATTTGTATGAAATTCACATCTGTTCAAGATGGTAATTTTGACAATCTTTCCTTAACCCAAAAAACTTGACACGTATCACCTTTTCAGGCTTCTGAAAAATATACTGTAACTTTCTCTCATTTGTTGTATGAAAATATTAAAAATAACTTAAGGGCACCTCTATGAGTTGCCTTAGTATCATGCTAAGTGCTCTATGTACACAAATTCTCTCAATAATCTCTAAATGCATATACTATTACTGTTCTTATTTTAAATATAAACTGAGGCTCAGACAGTTTAACTTGCTTAGGTGGGGCTTGATCTTTGGCCTAGTCCATGGAGTACTTTAGGTATTTTAAGAAAGGGTAAAAGAAGAGAAAAGAAGAGATTTAAATACAAATATAACTTACAGTGGTTCAAGAACACACTGAAATAGCTTCGAGGGAGACACAAAACATCTTTCTGTAGGTCACTAAACAGGATAAATGAGTCCTCAGATTAGAAGACCTTCCAAAGTCTCTACCAATCCTGGATTCTAGGGGTCTGTATTTTTTCTATGATAAGATTTTCTTATAGAAGCCAATATTTTAAAATGCAAAAAAAAAAAGTGTTAGGTTTCAACTGGGAAATATGTCAGGGATAACTGGGAGGGGACAGGGGAAACCTGTCCCTCTGCTTGGAGTGTACATCATCTAGTCACCCTCATCACCTCCTGGAGTCTTCTGGTGGGCTCCTCACCACTGCCCATGCCTTCGTTTCTGCTATGCCCAACACGTGGAATATAGAAATATGAGAATATTCCCAACATTGGGAATACCAACTTCCCGCTTCCATTTCAAATGTAGATCCCACACTTAAGGTCACGTTTCAAAATCCACATCCCACACAAGACCCTCCTGACTAACCTCAACCTATAATGATCTTACCTAGTCTCTGCAATCTTACATCCCTCTAGTCTTCTGACCCCATTACCTAGCACTTAATTAAATACAACTCTATTCTACTTGCTTTATGCAAATTGCTTTCCCAGCAAGTTTATGAGTTTCTTTTTCTATTTAAAAAATGGGGCAGAGTCGGTCCTGAATTCATGCTTATCTGTTAGCAGGCAAACATTGGCAAGGTAACTGCCATCACAATTTCATTACTTAGAGATGATTCACTGGAGGATGATCTAGGGTGCTGGTATCCATAGATACAGTCAGAGTATTAAAAAAAGAAATTAAAAGCAAGCCTAACTTAATTTAGGATCTATTTCTAAAGTAACAGAACCATGGTCCCAAGAGTTTCCAATGAGAAAGAGGAGGCAGACGGAAACTGAGGGGATGACATCGTGTCGCACAAAAGTGGTTGTGTTGGCACAAAAGGCTGACACGCCAACCTCCTCCTGTCCCCCACCGGAGTCATGTGGCCACCCTTCTCTGCTGCTCTGCCTCACAGTTTGAATTCATTGCCCTGCCTACTGCTGCTGTGCCCTTTGAACAGTTCCAGCTCGCCCTGGAGGAACTGTGACATTTTAGTGGTGGGCGAGGCTACTCCTCTGTAAAAAAGTGTATCTGTTGGGAATGCAGTTTTTGGAAGAAAGACACTATTTAAAAAGAAGAACACTATTTCTTTGACAGCCCCATAGAATGGGGCGAATGAATTAGAAACAGCAAATCAGATCCAAGTTGCTATCAAGCCCTGGGAGGCTCTGCAGTGGGGCCCTCGATTTTATGCCGGTCATTATACTTTGCCATCACCAATTAGTTCCACAGTTTCAGTAGGAATATGCGGGCTGTAACACTGTCAAGAAATGCTTTTCTTGGAATATGGAGAAGGAAGTATAATGAGGAGCAGGTTTATCGGAGAAGAGACTCTTGGGATAACACATTGTGAATGGAAAACTCTTGGTGTCGTAAGTTGTAAGCAAGTATGAAGAGTGTTTCAGTAATGAGCCAACATTTCATGTAATACAGCGAACAACTTGGCTTACAGTCTAACAGACATAGTATACAGGTAGTCATGTACCCAGAAAACAAGGTGAGAGCCATAGAGAATTCAAGAGCCTGAAGTACTAGAGACAGGGTAAATGAATGACCTATTCAGAACCACTAGGGTTTATTAAACTAGAAATTACTCCAAACTAGGCAGCTTTTCTAAAAAGAAGATACATACAGGAAGAGACTTGCAGGCTTTTCCATGAGTTTGGAGCTGCATCTTGAGTCTGCCCAGGATCAGGCTGATTTCTGGGAAGAAAGTTCACAAGGCACCTTTTCGTTTGGGTTTTCCCTGTTATACGGTATAAACAAATAATCCTCTTGCTTTCAGATCACCTAATTTTGTTTCTCTTAAGGTCTGATACTTCAGGGGATATGTAATCAATGTGAAACCTTTCACATCTTCTGTTTGCGTTTAGGGAGCTTGGCAGTATTACTAAAGTGGAAAATGCTGGGCATTAAAAGAGAATATTTTCCTTTTATTTTGCTCACTGTAAAAATAAGGAAATTAGTAATTATTGAGAATGAGCATATTTTTAAGGGCACGCTTACTTACGGCTCTAAAAACAAACAAGACCCCCCTTTTCTTCTGTTTTTGGAGCCCTGTACTTAATGCCACAGGTCTCCATATAGGATGGGTCCAGCTTTTTTTCCCCTCAAAGTGTTAACCACTTAGAACAAAAGTGATTAAATAGTTGGTTTATGGACTTTAGGCTTTATATCAACTGGTCTCTTCACTTACTCCTTTAACTTCTGTCAGGAATAAAATCTATTCAGCCAAGGGCAGGGTGTTCTCTAAACTCAAATAACGAAATGGTCAGAAGGCAGACCTGCTGAGAGGTAGACAGTATCTGCCTGATAGCAGAGCCCTTAGGATTTGTTCTTATAAGTAACCTGTTGGGCCTGAGTAAGCCCTGTATACCTCTGTTATGTGGCAAGTGTCGTGGGACAAGGGTGGCACTCACACTGCTGCTCTTCCAAAGTATAGTGAGAAAGAGCTGTGCTCAACAGTGCGTACAAACAGCCTGTGACCTGACAGAGTAACCACACTGAGGATTGGAAAGGTGTTTATGAAGGGAACTTAGTACATGCTCTTCATTAAGCGTGACAAGAGAAATAAGAACAGAATTACTAACTGTCCTAGAAAAGCACTTCCACCATTGAAATGTCTAATTAATTTTGGGAACTTCTAATTTAAATTTAAGAGCATAAGTTAATGTTGTTGACTCTCTGGGAAAGTTTCCATGCTACTAGCAAAACTCCATATCCCATCTCATGATAATGTGTCAGAACTCTTCAGGGATGGGGACATTTATGCAAGCAAAAAGAGAAATGAAATTCCTGGTTGAGAGACTCAGCATTTGCCTGGATCAAAAACTTTGCTCCTGGAGACCAGAAAACATGTTACCATGCTGAAGAAATTATTTTTGGTCTATTCCAATCTGAATTTCTTCCATAGGGCTTGAATACTGTGGGAAAGAATTACATCCTCTCAACTCCTCTGAGAAAACATATTTTATTTTTTAAAAGACAAATCCCACAGATAAGAGGAAGAATATCCAGTCTGCTGGGTGGGTTTAGCTAGCTGGGTCATCTTTCTCGGTCCTAGAGCTGGGAGACAAGTTTTCCAAATGTTTCTAGGTGCTGAGGGAAAATGCTGACAGTTTTCCTCATCCTATATAATTCTAACTCAAATGCCATAAATTAAAACTCCAGATATCAGCCTCTGGTGAGAACAAATGGGGTTGAAAAGAGCCTAGCTTGCATCCCGAAAGCTGGGCTGCATCTGTGGTAGTAAAAGTTTGGGTTTGATCAGCAAAACCAGCATGAGATTATCTGGTGTGAGATCTAAGAATGTGTAATCTTTCCTATGATATTTTATCCTCCACAGCGGCAAATATAATGTTCTTTTGAGTTTTCTTTTCTGCTGTTCTTGAATTATCCTACATTTTTCAGCTTGGCCATTCAATAGTGCTTCCAATTGCTTTGAATTTAGGGGTTTAAGCTAATAAAATTTTTAGTTTGATTTTTAATGAGTTTTTTTTTTAACTAATAAAAAAGAAACCCTTGCCGGCTGAGTGACGTGATGGTTAAGAACTGGCTTGGGACACCAGAGGGCCCTGGTTCGGATCCCACATATGAGGGCCAGTGACACTGCCCTCTACAGCTAATATGCTGAACAACAGCTCAGCCTGGAGCTGGGCTGCCATGAGTCGCCGGTGATGGCATAGGCTGCAGTCCCTGTGGCAGTGGGTTGCCATGGGCTACCGTGTGTAGCCAGCAGCCGCCGTGAGCAGCCATTCAGAAGCCGGTGACTGATCTGCCTCACCCGGGAAGAGCGCAATGATGGTGCCAACTTGGGCCAGTGAAGCAACGTCCTCCACAACTAGACTGAAGAACAAAAGGACAGCAACTTGTCTGTTCCCCTTCCCCCAATTCCCCAGCACTGTTCCCATCCCCCCAATTCCCCAATTAAAAAAAAATCTTTAAAAAAAAAAGATACCCTTTTATACATATTGTCAAGGGTGGAAAGCATCCTGGTTCTGATGACACTAGTTATTTTCAAATTGTATTAACAAGTCTGATGGGGTCCTGAACAAATGGAAAAAAAGATATTTTAGAAACTTATTTACTTTTCTATAACATTAGACATCAATAATGTGAAGACAAGAAAATGTTTTTCTTATTCCCACTTTATATTACATGTTATATTATAGCCACTATTAGGATTGAATTGTGTCCTTCCCCTCCCCCCAAATTCATATGTTGAAGGCATAACCTCTAGTCCCTCAGAATGTGACCTTATTTGCAAACAGGATCGTTACAGATGTAATTCGTTAAGATGAGGTCATACTGAAGTGGAGTGGGTCCCTAATCCAGTATGAACTGGTGTCCTAATAAAAAGGGGAAATTGAAACATAGACAAGCACATAAGGAAAGTGCCATGTGAAGATGAAGGCAGAGATCAGGGTGACGCAGATGCATCAAGCGAAGGAACACCAGAGATGGCCAGCAACCATGAGAAGCTAGCGGAAGGCCTGGAACAAATTCTCCCTTACAGCCAACAAAGGAACCAACACTGTCAACATCTTGATTTTGGACTTCTGTGAGACAATTTCTGTGGTTTACGCCATTCAGTTTGTGGTACTTTGTTATGGCAGCCCTAGCAAACTAATACACCCACGTAGAAAGAAATGATCATTACCAAGACCGGCTCATTTTTAAAAGTAGATTCTTTCACAATGGAAGTATCCCAAAAAAGAACAACAATGTTTGGTTCTTACTGTCAGTTCCTGGGGAATAGAATTTGGCTTCTTGATGTTGATCTCAATGCTATTGTTGTCTTGTTTCAACTCCACTGGGGACCCATGCACTCTGGCCACACCTTCAAACATCTGAGATTTGGTTAATGAGGGGGCAAGTGTCACGGTGGGACACTCTCTTTCCTTCTCCTCCTCGTCACCGTGAGCCGTTTCTCCATTCATGCTGACTTTCCCATCGACCTAAAGAAACCGGAATGAACAGAAAATATGCTGTTCCCAAAGAAAGGCTGTAACCAAATAACATATTCAGAATTACCTTAAAATAGTATCCTTTAATAATCATAGTGCAACAAAGAATAAGTTTTCATATGCTTTGATTGGTTTTAGAAATTAGAGCTCATATAAATGCCATTGTTGAGGGTCTCCTTAACAGGTAGTTGGCCTTCTCAGGCCTCTTCACTTTAGATTACACTTCATGTTCACCTTACATAGGGTGTGCTTTCATTATAAAATATAGGAAATCAAGGAATCTTGCATATAAATACATGCCACCTACTTGAGTTCTCATAATTTTCATTTAAATTCTGACCCCTATTCCACAATTCTGAGGTTTTGTTTATCTGGTTAGTATATAAATTAGGTGGAACCACCTCAGATGAGGAAAATTTTACAAGTTATCTTGGGTGGGTAGGGGGCAATGGGTACTTTTTTTCACACTACCATGGAGGGCACAGAACCTGATGCTATTTCAGTAAATCTCTATTTCTAGTTAATTTTACAATCCCATTTTTTTCCAGAACAAAGGTCATGCGCATTAAAATATTTTTGTTTTGCATCCATGTCTAAGGAAGGCAGTGAGAGCAAGAAAGGAGGAGCTGAGAGTGTGGTTAGTCTGGCTTATGAAAGGCATCTAGAAATCTCTGTCTTTAAGTTTAAGGCACTGTATATATAGAATGGATATGAGAGGAGGCTTTGCAGTTAGATGCCTAAGATTGAGTCCTGGCTCTATTACTCAATAGCCATGTAATCTTCAATCTGAGTTTCCTCATCTGCAAAATTTATAAT
>NW_017731403.1:4833925-4886045 GCF_001890085.2 Hipposideros armiger | reverse complement strand
ATATATATATATATATATATATATATATATATATATGGTTTAGAACAGTACCTGGCTCATTTTAAGTATGTAAATATCAGTTATTATTACTAGCTCTCCTAATACCTTTGTCTATAATCCATAAGAAATAAATTTAAGTCACAACTGAGCACATGCACATAAATATAACTGAAAGGAGTTTCACAAAACAATATTTACCTTTATTATGTGTGATGCACTAGCCTGTTTTTTTTTATTGTATTCTAGTCTAGTTCATTTTGTTTAAAATGATTCCAAACCACTAAATTGATTTTATAAATTTGCAACAAGTGGCAACTCTCAATTTGAAAAATACTCCCTTAAACTATTTTGCTTGATCTTCTTATATTCTTAATTACATTGTACTGGGAAACTGAGCCTGTGCTCCCCGCCTCCCAAGTTCCATCCATCTCCCCCCAAGAACACACACATACACACACACACACACACACCTTGGCTTATGTCCTGGCATTATCTGGTAACAACTGTTCATTTACATGTTACCCTTGACCACAAGTGGGTCTACCCATTTGGTGGTGGGGCTGTGAATAAGGTTGATAGCCATGATGACTGAAGGCTCATTGGTGCTCAAGAGTGAGCCCCAACTCTAGAAGGACCTCTACTCAAGTTCCTCAGTTCACCCCTCTATGAGTGCTCTTCCTGAGGCCTCTACATTGTCTTGTCATAATGGTAAGGAACTGGGTTTTCTCAGGCCTACAGTCTTGCCATTAAGTCATCTATCCTAATTCTTCTGTTTAAATGATCATACTGTGTATATAAAGGAAGGGAAGTAGACACCTAGATTATCCGATTAGATGCCTTGGATACCAAGTTAAATACATGTATTCCCTATCCCTGTTCTGAGTCACATCAACATCAAACCTTCCTTCATGAAATATCACAGTTCATCATCATGGGCCCTAGGTAAAGGAGACTTGTGCGGTACTTAGGTGGGCTGCCGAGCCGGTACATATCTGTGTGTGCGTGAGTCTCCATGATGAATAGCTTATCTTCTCAGGGAAAATTCATGTGTTTATTCAATAAACACTTGCTGAGTGCCTACTGTGTCCTGGGCACCTATGCCAGGCTCTCAGGATGAAGCTGTGAGCAACAAATACATAGCTCCTGCCCTTCAAGGGACAAACATCTCAATTCAATCTAGATGAGACAGCCACAGCATTTTTCTTTTGTTCTAGCAAAGCCTAAGTCACAGATTTTAAAGATCCATTCAGAGTTATTTAAATAAAAGTCAGGAAGTATGGTTTGGTTGCCTCTGAAATTCAATAGGAAGATACCCGGGTTCACATCGCTGTTAGTTTGGTCAAGCAAACTTTCTTTACAGTCACATGTCCATGTCTGCTAGGGAGAAATTCAACCTCTGTCTTCTATTACAAACCCATGTGGTGCATAGGGACAATGAGAACTGATTTTTCTTTGTAGTCAACAGAATTTAAGACAAAGGATGAGTGCCTCCTCAAAATGGGAGGAAAATACTGGAATTTCAGAAAGTGAAAGGATGTTTGGCTATCATAGATTAACATTATTTTACATATTTATTGGTAAACAACAACCTAGTTTCTTTCCACTTAAAAATATTTTAAATATCAATTTCAGTTGAGGATCAAGACTATCCCACATGTCCATGTGTTCCCTATACTGTTTTTTTCAACTGTAGCAACATTTTGGATATAATGTCAGTTACTTTCTAAAAAAAAAGATAGATGTGCATCTATTTAAACCAAAAGTAATTAAAATTTTGTTTTGAGGAATTTGCAATATCTCCAGATAGTTGGAGATACCTAGGGTGTTGCTAAATTAGGGTTTGTAACCACTACTATAATGAGACCACACGGTTATATCAAGCTAGAAAATAGATTTGACTCATGGAAATGACTAAACCATCAATCTCATTGGAGCCCATCAGTATTAACAGCAGGAATTGAGGGGAGCCACCTAGCCCTTAACCATTTGCAAAACAAATCTTGGTGTCACATCAACTTTGCAATTGTAAATGTTAACAGTTCGCTTTTCTTTTCTTCTTTTTAACATATTTTGCTTATTTTTGCAACCAAAAGAAAATAATTGCATTTTCTTGAGACAAGATGCTTCTTCCCATTGACTAACTGGAGTTCAGTTTTGGTTCTACTCTTAAGGAACTCATCCTACCTTAAAGGTCTTCAGAACTTCTTGAGAATTTTTGGGCTGGGAGTAAGGCTTGGGTGTCAGCATAGGCACTGCTTTGGGAGTGACAGTTTTGCTTGGAGACCCACTGCCTGCTGACATGCTGGTATCCAGAACGCTGGTACGAGCGATGGTGGTTTCCACAGTGGCAGTGAACTTGGGTGGAGGCAGTGACTGTTGCCGCAGGTATTTCATGGGGTTGGGGTCAATCAGGAAGGTGGATAAGTTTGGCTCTGTTGAATGGCTTCTTTCCAGGATTTTTGGCATCTCCAAGCGTTCAAGAACAGCCTCGCTGATGGTGAACCTCTCAATGTACTGTTGAAGGATCCCCTCTGCCTCCTCCTGTGACTGCGCATTCTTATATGCCTCGTGCAACTCCCTCTCTCTCCGCTCCCTAAAGGATGGGCATGGGAGAAAGAAGCAATAACAAAGTCAACAACAGTCACAAAAATTGCAAAGACAACTTTGGTAGAAACCAAGATAGAGCTGAAGGAACAGCACAAGAAGCATATAATATTGGTGTCAGAGCCTTTGGGATAATAGACAATTTTTAGAAATAGCACATCTAGATAATATTGCACATTAAATAACAATGACAGCAGAAAGAACCCACTTTTCTTGAACAATTTCTCTGTAGGTTTTGATGCTTTTCCTTCGTTCACTTGTCCCATCCTCTCCAGCCAGTAACTTCTCCATTTTTTTCCTTTCTTCCTCTTTCTTGATTAAGTCCTGAGAAGCACTTCTTCTACGGCTCTTCCAACGAGCCAGGTCCTGTGGGGGTGGATTTGGTGTAAACAGAACATACTTTTTCAGGCTTGCACATAATTCCATTTATACTCCTCAGAGTTTAGTGAGCACTAGTTATGGGCCAGGCACTATGCTACGGCATTCCCACACAATCCAATGTCTGGTCGGAACAGGAATGCTTCAAAGGCACGAAACCTTCAGATATATCTACATTATCCATAGCAGGGTAGCACATTTATTTAACATGGCAATGTGAAATTTGTAATCATATTTCATGTCAGTTGCCAAATTTTAAAGTATTGCTTCACCAGGGGATTGTAAGAAACTTCATTTCTTGCTATTTAAGACTTCTGCATTGTGAATGGACTTGCTGACAATACAATGGTAGGAATTAACTACAGGCCTACACAATGTCCTCAGGGAAAAAAGGCAGAAAACAATTGGCTTTGGGGTCTTATAGGACTGGTGATTCTACATGGATTAATTCTTCTGATCCTTATAACAATTTCACCACAAACGCTACAGGCACTTACAGGATAATGATGAAGAAGAGTTAGGATTTTAGAGTCAGGTGGGTGGGATTTTGGCTATGGGAAATAACCCTAGCTCTCTCTCTTCCATGCTCTGGCATCTCAGGCTTCAGTTTTTCAGCCTTTCTGTACTTCAGTTTCCTCATCTCTAAAGTAGTGATGATAACACCTATTCTGATAAGCTTGTTGTGAGGGTGAAATGAGACAGTGCATATAAGGTGCCAGGCACATTGTAAGTGCTCATTATATTGTAGACATAAATATTACCACATTTCATCGACCTTGGAGAAGTTAACTTTTTTGACTAATGGTAGAGTCAAGTTCGCAATGGCTATCTCAGAGTGCTGAGGATGAAATAAAATAATCCAGTCTCCCTCCTCTCATCCCTGTGGTCAAGCTCTTCCCCTGCCGTGGCTCTTCGCTCTCAGCATACAGACCATCTCAAGGTCCTCATCAGGCCCTGAGACTTCCTTTCCTGGTTCTAATCCTGGCTCCCTCACTCTCGCTGTGTGACTTTGGGCAAGTCACTTCGCTGTTCTGGGACTCATCAGTGGAGTTGAGGTGATAATAGTTGCTAGCTCATTGAGCTACTATGAGGATTAAAGAATTATTACATGCAAGACGCTTAGAACAGTGCCTGTCACTGGTACGCTTTCAATGTTGGCAATGATTTTTGTCATCATCATGATCAGTTTCAAATATATAATCTTAAAAGACAGTGCATCCTCAATGCTACATTCCATGCCAGTGGTCTCCCTCCAGTTCCCCTCTCCTTTGTGGCCAAACTTCTAGCCTGTGTCATTCACTCCTCACTCTTCATGTTGCTATTAACCTTCCTTTAATTCCCACATTTATTGTGTCACTGTTTGAAATCCTTCAGGGACTCCCTTCCCCTGCATGGCTTTCAAGTCTATATCTACCCACCCCACCCCACCTGATTTTCTGCGCCAAAAAGCCTCTAATCCATCGTGCTGGGCTGCCTCCCTGCTGCCCAAGGCCTTGGCCGGCACTCACATCTTGCCATTTGTCGTCCTCTTCCCGCAGCTGGTTATTTATTAGCTGCAGCTGCTCCTGGCGGGCCCTGCTGTGCGGCTGCACTGCGGCCTCCTCCTCACACCGCACGTCAAACATACTCGTGCTCCTGAGTGTGGAGAGAGCAGAAATAAAAATGGACCGGGATCAGGGCTCCCCCCGTCACGTCTCTGCGCATTCTGGGACGTTCTGCCGCGTGGGGGCGCTACCTCATTTGGAAAACTGTTCCTCTTCCTCAGCAGCTTAAGACAGCTCCCTGATCGCCTCCCTCAGCCAGAGGCCGGCATGCCAGCACCCCCACCTCTTCTTTTGCAGCAAAAGCCCAAATGTGACCATTTTTGTCTTCAGCGGTGGCTGCATCAGGTCAATATAATTTTATATGTAGGTGCCAAAATATGCTTAAAGAAGATCTAGGAAAAGGCATATGACACTCTGGGCTCCTCTCATTTGGAAATGCATTAGAAAATAAAGAGAGAATTAACAGGTATAACTTGGGGAGAATTTGTGGAGAAGGAGAGTAGTGTTCCACGAATCAAGTGAAACTTGATTACAGGAAATGCTTCTTGTGAATGACCTGGCTTAAATGCTTTCTACATTAACTGAGGTAACTTCTCCATTTCCAAAAAAATGTCATATGGCCCTAAGGCCACGTTGTACTAGTTTCTGAATTTTGGAAGCAGCCAACAACTATGCATTAATGACGCATATGTTTGATGTGGTTGTTTCTATTTCTTGTAAAACTGTCTGTAAATCAATAGTGCAGTTGTTGGCATCTTGGAATTAAGAAAATCAGATATTTCATAGTAAGATTAAGAAGTATAATATATACATCAGTATACACTTTGTATCCTAATATTCTCACAATCATTTTACTTTTCTGTCAGGTTACTTCTGAATTTACTCTTTTAAAAGAAAAAAGGTAGGGAAAACAATTTTTAAAAACCCTCAGTCTATTCATATAATGGATATATTCTATGGGAGCTTATTAAATGGTGGGCAAGACCATAGGGCCATTTCTATGATGCCTACATAGACCTTTGTTACAGCAAAAGCTGAAGCAGCAAGATGAAAACAGAAATAAAAACGAAAGCAAAATCCTCCCTTTTTTTCCACTTGAAGAAACAAGCTCTGGGAACAAGTGCATTACATAGTGCCAAAATAAAAAATAAAAAATGGAAGGCCCTTTAAATTTCACTGTTAACTTTTAAGACCAGAAGACTGTGATAATCTGCTTTTGATGCCAGCTTAACACAAAGAAAAAGAAAAGTCATGCACTTAGACACCAACTAATTCCAGACATCATCAGTGATGTCCAAAATAGTTACCGCCATGGCCAGACAATGAACAGTGGCAGCATCATTGGATGCTAGTGGGTTCTGTAGCAGGCAGCCCGCTGAAGGGAACTGACTCCCAAAGCAGTGGCTGCACACCTTCATTTCATTCCACTCGAAATAAATCTGCAAGGGTGTGTAGGTGCCTCTCCCCTCTCTTTAGATGTTAGACAATTTAAGTCTGACCTAAAAGGGCTAAAACTGAAGATTGTGCTTGTAATCTATCTTCCCCAAGAGTATTCTAATAATCTGACTGCACAGAAGGACTTTCATCTGAGGCTTCTCTTAGCTCAGATATGACAAACCACTGTTTGGAGCTGCCTCCACATACTCAGTGGATAGTGCTGACTGTGGCAGCTGGGTCTTCCTGAAAGATAAACGGTAGTCCTCAAGAGGCAGGAGGGGCTGTGATTTTTAACTTATTTTATACTATTTATTCATGTCGTGTAGGAAAGATTTAAGAATTTGCAGAGTTAGGTAGAAAAGTCTAACCCATGTTTTTTAAACTTCAAGGATCAAAATTCCCTTAAGTAGGCTTTCCAGAAAGAGATTAAAATTCATCCCATTCCTCTTCTCAGAGCTTTTTTAAAAAACCTTTATCTTTAAATATATTGAATTCATTCAGTTCATCTTGTCAGGTAATTCACAGTCTTTGCAAAGATCTTAGAAGATAGAAAAACCTCTCTGAGCTGGGACTTGCTCATAATCTACTCAGCAGTTGGTGGATTATGGGAGAGAAAGAAGGTTCTTTCCTTCAGCTTTGCCATCTATGATTTCCACAGGACAGAATTTTGGGTTAGGCCACAATGGGAGACTTCTGGGACTCTAGGAAGAAAACAGCAACCTTCTCCAGGATTGGGAATTGGTTATCTCAGTTGATGGGCATGGAGAGGACAGGAGCAAGGCCTTCTGAGCTGCCTTCTGTCCTGGGTTCTGATCTCTGTTCCCACCATGAAGTTCTAATTGCCTCAGTCCAAATGTGGCCAAAAGCCGGTCAGGGAAATAAAAAGAGAAATCTTGTTTGCCCTCTTCTATACCAGGGAATACTATTTTTTCCCCCCAGAGGTTTTTTTTTGTGTTTTTTAAAGAAATACAAGCAAACTGGCTAAAAGAGAAATAAAACTATGAGCAATACTTTTATGCCATTTCAAAAAAAGGAACTAAGCAAGTTGAGAATAATACTAGACAGAAAATGGGCTGAATAACCATTCAGAAAATGTTCTGTAATTCAGAGGCTGGACTCAGCCTCCACAATGAAGACGTGTGTGTCTAGGGATGGGGTGGGGGGATCCCAGAGAAGCCCAGGTTCCAAAATATGAATATGGCTTGCATGAAACCTGAGCTTTTCAGCACAACAAGCCCTGCCCTTGGGTTGTTGGGACAGGGGACCCTGGCTGCAGAACCCAGGAGTGTTCCTTGGTGTGGGTTGGCATTTTTGAGGGCCAGGATTAAATTACCTCAAGGGGAGCCTGGAAATTGTTTCTGGGCCAAATCGAAGGTAAAGGAATTAAGGTTAAAATGGCCTCTGGCTCTTACAGTGTACCGGCTCTGTTGGTGGGGAAAGTGTTGGGAGAGGAAGCGTGTAGAAGTAAAGAAAAGGGCAAGAAGGTGAAACTAAATCTATGGAAACATTCTTGGCTTGCCAGGAGGCGGAAATTTCTGTTTGCCTGTGTGGTAGGTCTGCCCCTGACCTGCATTTTCCTTAAAGGGCACATCTTTTTTTGATTGGGCTGTATTTTAAGAATGTGTCAATTATGAATAAATAGAGCCCGTGCCAAGAATTACCCTTAAAGATTTTGAAAAAGGGAGATAGTGAGGGAATAAACTAAATACATTATGAATTTCTATTTAAAAATAAATGTCTGATGTAAACTTTTTATTTTGTTCCCCACATGGTTTCACGTAAATGATGTCTACTCCAAGAAGGAAATTCGGGCTTTTGATATTCCCAGATAAGACGTCTGGAAAATAAGCTCCTTCTACCCTTCTTACTCCATAGGCTGCTTTTTGTAAATTTAGTGGAGGAGAGAAGGGTGTCCCCAATCCCATCGCTTTAAAAAAAATAATTAACTTCTCCCATGGGTGAGCTTTCATATTCAGGTACAGGCAAAATCCAAAAGCTCTTTAATATAGCTCTTTTCTTTTACCTTTTAGGGTTTTCCAGAGATCTGTCTTAGGCAAACTGCACAGCAACTTTGCACTGAAGAATAAATCCATTCTATCAACATATTGTTGCTAACCAAATTAAAGTAGTGTTTTGCCTATCAATCTTATGTAATCCTCCTTTCAGTGAATATTAAATATTGCCACTACAGATTTTAAAAGTAATAACAACCAGGACTCAATTTTATAGACTCCTTAACTCCATGCAGTCAGTCAAGCTCAGGCTGAAGTTGGTTTTGGTTTTGAGACATGAGTGTGCTTCTGTATATCAGGCTACAAAGCAATCACAGGTCATACATCAGAAACTGATATCCTTGGTGCTAGAGTCAGACGGCTTAGAGCTGAGAGTACAAACTAAGCTGACATTTTGAACACAAATATGGAAAAAGCACAATTTGAAAACAGTACATGTGGGGCTAGCTCTCATCGTCACTGTTGGAGATAATATTTGTGTGTCCTACACTGCTGTTTGGACTCCTCACTATGTGACTTGAAACTATGGCTCAGAACAGGGAGACAGGGACCAAGCGTGCCGATGGTCAGGAGGCCATGAGGTGCCTCTCAGAGGAGAGACCTCAGGCTCAGCAGGCGACTGATGTTGGAATTCGATATTAGTCATGTTTCTTAAAACACAAAACACTCAAATCTGAGGAAGCTAGTAATTGGCGAAAAACTTTTGCCTTGAATATTCATTTCAGAATCCTGTGTGTGTGGAAAATCCATTTTTGAAATGGAGTTAAAGTGGTCACAGATGGGAGAGTATGGATTCTTCTCAAATTTGGAGGTGAGACGGGGGATGGGGAATGAGTCTCTCAGAGGAATAGAAACCAAATAGCAGGAGAGGAAGCCCAAGTCCTGTTTTACATCTTGACCCCTTGCTCTGCCACAGGACTTGACTGAAGCCCCAGCGTTTTGGTCTCAAGCATCCCACAGTTTATATTACTCCAACCTGGGAGGAATTTGGGCTTCTGAATCTATAATTAGCGGTTTAGGATTTATTTTCTTAACTTAAAAAAATGTGGCTATGAAAATGACTGCTTCTTTGTTAACTCCAAGCCCTAACATATCAGGAATTAAATGCAAAACACAGAATATCCTTTTAATAATTCTGTGGTTCAGAAGGAGTACCAAGATCCAAATGGTAACAAGAACAACTTGAACATGCCCCATCTACAAAAAGCAAATGTTAAGTTTTAAGCAGCAGCTGCGTATTAGAATCATGCTTCAGTTGCTTTTTCATTCATCTCTCCTGCACAGAACATATGTTCTGCATTCCATCTCCAAGTGCTTTTCTGAGGCTGCACACGTCAATTAGCTATTCAGTTCACTGTTGCATCAATTGCATTTCCATTAGTGGTAAGTACTGAAGGCATGCAGTTTAGGCTAGTAATTAATGTATTCCTATGAATACAAGACAACTTACTCTGCGTCATCAGACACAGGAGTTCTCGAACCGTATCTATAAGACCAAATACAAAATTAGAGGATTGGCAAGACAGAAGGTTAACGCTGTAACCAAGCTGAAAAGAAAAACTGCTGGTGAAATGTATGTGTGTTCAACCTCTTTTGCTGATCGTACTGGAAGAGAAGTGTCATTGTACAGTTGGCAATATTCATTCACTGCTGAAAATAAAAGAGAAGTCTTAACAGTCCCAAAAATGCAAAATTTGTATTAAAACACAGAGGAGAAATGAAAATAATCACCACGCTACCCACACAAAATAGAATCTGTTCAATATAAACACAAAAAGTCTTAGGTGCAATCCACAATGTTTAGAGAAAGCAGCTTAAAAAATCCAAGCCTGCATTAGGGTTATTCACAAACAGTTAAACTGTTCATGCTTTTATGTTCAGCCGTAATGGGCTGTAATGGACACTCAACATAGAAGCACGCTCTTACTGACCCTTTCCCTGACGTGTTAATGCATTTGCACAAATGACATCAAAGAGCATTTCTGCAGTTTTCCAAAAGCAAACCAGGACTCCAACCAGAACCCCAATCAGTGCCTTCCACATGCATTTGACAAAAACCACAATTCCTAGAAAACTGGCAGCCTTAATCCAAACCAGACTTGGATGATATTCCATCACTTAAAAATCCAAAGTTTTTTTTTACAATCTTTTATATTCTTCTGATTATTTTGATCTACAAAGCTGTACCCTCTAATGATATAGGCATTTTAAGTTATAATGTGTCCGATAAAGCAAACAAAAAGGTCAAGTCAGAAAAAATATTAGAGCATTGCAAGGGCATTATTTTAAGTACATTTTTAAAAACAGCTTCCACAAATGACTGTCTCCTTCGCAAAGGGGAATTTTAAGGGAAGTTTCTTTCCTATGCCCTGAAAGGCTGTTCATTTCTGCACTCTGATGGTAGACAAAGGATTACTGCAGTAAGGGGGAAAGAAAGAATGTTCTGCTTTTGGTTTCCAATAAATTAAATTTTGAGGTTTTCAGCAGAAATTACCTGACCCCATGTTTAGTTTCATAACAGTTTACTAAAGGGAAAGGAGTAATTTCTAAAGGCCTCTTCCTATAATCTTAGAGAAAGCACCCCAAAATGTATGGGTTTACACACACACACACACACACACACACACACACACACACACACCCCCTTCACTCTTATGCTTTTATCATTCTAAAACAGTCTGCATTCTTTAATAATTATTTTCATTCACAGTGAAGGCAACCACACCAGGGCAAAACGTAAAAGTCTCTCGAAATGACTAAAAACACAATGAGGAAAGAGTTTGTGGATGTTTCTGTTCTGGCAGTAAGACTCTTTTTCTGTTTCTCCAGGGGATAGTTTCAGAAGGTGCTAAAGTTTAACCTAATGCACTCAATGTTCCAAAAACCCTGCTACACTGAAGCAGATGACCAGCCGATTCCAGCACATCGAGAGCATGCACAAGCAACGTTAATTCTGAAGATTGGATAAACGTTTCCCAGTGAATTAACAGGCCTACTGGAATACACTTACAAATACAGTAAAACCTTGGATTGCGAGTGACTTGGTTTTCGAGTGTTCCGCAAGAGGAGCAAACATTTCAATACATTTTCACTTTGTAAATGAGTGATGTCTTACAATAAGAGTAGTTTGTTTCCGGAACAAATTATGCTTGCAAAAACCAAGGTATTACTGTGTAGTGTTTTCTAAATTATCTATGGAGGAGAAGTTATTCCTAATGGATGGTTAATCTAGAAATAACCAATTAATATAATAGTTGGTGTTTTTGTGTCTCTATTTGAATATTTTTGTTAATGTTTGATTGAAGTATAACATAAAGTGCACATAGCATACCCATACACTTCAATGAATTTTCACAAACCAAATATACCCACAGATTAGTGTTGAGTGTTGTGTACTATAGAAACTGACCCATACATACAGTAAGTACTCTTTTGAGTGTGGCTTCTTTAGCACATTTTGTTTATGAGGTTCAGCTATGTTGCTGCATGTGGGATATATCTTAATTTAAATAGCTTCTATACAAAACACAGCATTTCATGGACATCTCTGCCAACAAATGTAGATTTACACGAAAATGTAAGATCCCTCAAGGTAGGAAATTTTTTGGGGGGGTTTCCTGAATAGTGACTAGACTAGGCCCTCAATAAATATTTATTGAGTACTTACTGGATGGTCTGAAAATTCAAAAGGAAAGGATAGAGCAGTTTCTGAAGATAAATTTCATTGCTTTACTTTATTTACTTTATTTATTTACTGATTTAAGGAATTACCTCTCAGACTAATTTATTAGCTTTAGGAGCGCATCAATTTAAGCAGAAATGTCTTTGCTGTTAAGGAGAACATAATTAGAGCTTGGGCTTCAAATGCTTTCCCAATAGTCCTAGGGGACAACTGAAAAGTAGTAAGTTAAAAAGTAGCTAATAAAGAGATGTTTTTAAAATGCAAAGTAGTGAGTCAATAGGCGATGAGGTAAAAAATTGGCCAAACCACAGTTGGTATAAGCATCCTAAAAAAAAAAAAGCAATTAATAAAGTTTAATTGTGAGGCTGGGTGTATTTAAAAAGATAAAGGGAATATTCTGTGAACCCATTGATTGCATTTATGTAACTCCCAGCACTAATAAAGCGCTTCAGAATCAATAATTTGCTGGTTATATATTTCCATATTGTGAACTAGCAGAAGCTTCATTTGAAGTGAGAGGGAAAAACTGGTTTACTGATCATTAAAGATTCTCCCCTAGCACCCAGCACAGTATTTTACACATAGTAATTACTCAATAAATACTTGCTGAAAGGAAATACATTCCCAGGATGTGGGCTTGCTCTATTACCCAATTGTGTCACACGGTGAATCTATCTGACTGCTTCTCCTTATCAAACTAGCCATTCATTCCCATCTGAATATTAAGAGGACTCTTTCTGAATCACAAACAGAGGGACAGACAAAAGTGACAGGGAATTCATCAGACTTCCACAGTTTCCTCCAGCAACTTGCGTAGGCAACGCTCTGGAGTGGGACCGTGGCTTTCCACTCAGACAGAGCTGGGTTTGAATCTTGGATTGTTATTACCAGTTCTGCGAATGTGGGCCTCAGGCTCCTACTTGCAAAATGCAGATGAAAATTCTTACTCTCAAAGTCTGTAGGCGGAGTAAGAAAATGGGAAAGCACGTAGAGTGTATCTAGTAGGCAGCTACAGGCCTCACTTCCTTCTTTCCTTTCATTCGAACTTGCCCATGCTCCAGGGCCAAGCCACATCAGGGGCCGGGAGTGAATGATTCTGGTGGACCAGGGAGACCAGTCCTTCTGTCACAATTCAGCCTTATCCAGCCCTAACCATCTGATAGCCAGGTGTCATGCAGCCACTTCACTTCTCTCTTCATTGGGCTTTCCAATTGGGAAATGGAGCTAACATCAATTCAACCTTCCTGTGAATTCCCAGGAGAAGGTGAGCTAGAGGGAGCAGACACACTTTGAAAGGGCTACAAAGCACTCTACGACTATAAAGCAGAGCACAAATATTATCCCTGCTCCTGAAACCAGTGTTACAGAAAGGCTCTACTATAGTATTCTTATTATGATTCAGAAGACTGTAAAGAAAATTAAATCCAGATGATAAAGATGACTCAGATATTAATTTTAAAATTTTGGGATTACTTAAGGTTCTCTCTGCTCTCCATTCTGTCCTCTGTCCCACTACCATCAAGGTCCTTCCTGAAGCAGAACTCCATCACTTTCTGATTTTTAGTGGAACTCCTAATTATGCAAAAACACTCCTCACTCACACTGATCATGGAGACCACACTTTTAACAAAAAATATATCACTCTTATTAAATAACAACAGAGGCTTCGACATATAGGACCTTAAACCAGACCATGAACCCCAGGCTTAGTGTTTTCCTAGTCTTCATTTTAAATCAAGTCACAGTACGGAATACAAATTCCGCCTCTAGAAAACACTGTTTACTAATGTTGAAATTAAATTATAAATTTTATAAGTGGTATACATCTTCTTTGGACTGGAAGTCCCTCCTAGAATCAAAGTGAAATCAAGTAGGTCAGAAAGAAGTTCAACCCCTTTACACAAAGGCTTCTACGTGACGCAGGAAGAAACAAGAGTTTCCCATTTAGGTTGCCCACAAGATGAGAGTCAGAGAGAATGTTTAACAGGAAAATTCACAACTGAACTATTCTTCCCACACCTGCTTACATGCAAAAAAGGAAAACACATTCTTGGCAGACTGGGCCAATTTTTATCATCTCATTTCTTCAAGCAATAGCAGGTAAGTGGCACTGATGTACCCTAATGCATTAAAAACATATTCGAAGCATGTAGCAAGACTCAGACTGGAGAAATAAAGTCACAGTGGCACAGGATACTCTTCTGACCTTTGATCTTTCATCAGTGGTCCCTTGGAAGGTTCTTCTACATCCTGTTGCTTTGCAAATGGAACTGGAAGGAACTGGTTTGGGTTGGATCCAATATGTCTAAGAGACTTCCCAGTTCTCCTGGCCATCATGTCATCTTTTTGTGAATCATACAACTTTCTTTGGTTTTTCAGTCCACTGTCACTCCCGGCAGGAGCTGTCATCTTCTCTGAGCTTTCTTGTCTCCCTGAAGCCACCCACTCAGAGGCCAGAGGGCACGAACTAGGGCAACATTCAGTCCAGCCAGTCAAAGTCCACTTATTGCTAAAGATATTTTCAGTAGCATCACACACTTGGCATTAACTCAAGACAGAAGGAGTCAATGTCCACTGAGGCAGTAGCACACACAGCAACTGAGTATTAATACCGTGGACGTCCACCATGCAACTGGCACTCCCACGGGAAGGGATTTCCCTTTCTGGTTTTCATGATTTCTGAGAATGACATCTGGCCAGCACCCAACCACATGCAAAGGCTAAACTCTCTACCCAGAGGGGGCACTAAAAGCAAAACTCTGACACTGCGATGGGCGCATTCCTTTAAGTGACTTAACTCCACACCACATCAGTCACCAAAGTGCCTATTGTGGCTCTAAGCTGCTTTTTGGGAGCACAGCAGCCACACACAGCAGAGGCGGTACACCCTGGAATGCAGGCAAGGCGCTCACAGTGGCTGGCTGCTCTCCTCGGATCTTTCAGCCTTTGGCGGCATCTCAGAACCTCTGTGAGCAGCTCCTTCTTTCTCCTCTTTGCCATCCTGTGGCAGCTGTTTGGACGGAACTAAAGCCAGAGAGGACAGCTTTATTACTGGGAATGAATTCACACCAAAAGCCTTGACCCCACCTGTCATCCTTCACCTGCCAGGGAGCGGGGAACCGTGGTTCCTCACCTCCCTCTGTCCTCTTAGGGCACGCACCCAAACTGTAGACATGTTCCTCCTGGGTCTCCAGCAAGGGGGCCAGCCGCAAGACCCTTTTGCCACAGTCATCTATGCCAGAATTCATGGTTCTGTTGATAATCAAGTAGCATTGGTGTCAACACAGAAGAGAAAAAAGAGTTATGAAAGGAGACAATGAAAGTCGTTGAGACTGAAAGATTAAGAGTGTTTGGTTGCTCTCATTCTGGAAGCCAGTTAGTAGGCATGACATATTCAGATTGAGATAATGCAATGTGAACCCTGGCAAGGGCCTGAGAAAAGTCAAAGAAGGCTGGCATGACCGTCACCATGGGGTTGAATGATGGCCCCCTCAGTAGTCACGGACTCAAGGATGCATTTCTCAGTAATTACTTACTCCCATCTCTTCCATCCCAGATGCCCATCAGCCTCTGAAACCCCAACTGCATATTTCTCATGTGCTAGGGTTATTTGTACCTACAGTCTGCTCTCCTCTATGGTGTCACCCACAGTATGGAACCAAAGAAACCCCTCTGTATGTCATGGACCATCTACTGTTTCCTTTGGATTTCAAGGACCAAGCCTGGAGGAGAATGCCATGAGCATTTCCTCCTGCCGTGGAGAACTTCACCTTGCTCCCATCATGCAGATGGAACGGAGGTTCCCAGGACAGTCCAGTCTTATAAATGTCCTCCACCTGCTTAATGGGAGAGAGACCAGCCCACAGAACCGAATCCCCAAAACAGGACTTGGGAATTTAAAGCTGGAAGGCCTCCAGTGAAGATGAGAGCTGGTGATAGAGCCATAAGGACTTTTCCCAGGTGATTCCTCACAAATATGGATGGTGATTCACCAAGGACAGTCTTGACTCATAGGAACCCCCAAGAGGGGAGTCTTTTTTTTCACTCAAGGTTTATTACATACGTTTTTAAAGTAAGGGAGGAAGGAGACCTTTCCTTTTTGTGTGTCTACTTAGATGTTCAAATATTGAACTTATGATATTAATAACCATTTTTTTCCCTCCCTCTGCAAGGTAGGAAAGAGGGAAGTTATAGGTAAATCTTATTTTTATCAATATCTCTTTAGAAGAAACACTAGGGACATCATTAAAACATTCCACCTAGTTCATTCAGTATTGCCAACTAATAAAATAGTGCTTAATGCAGCGGAAGGAAAAGGGTCATTTGCCAACATTTTTGGCATTCCCAGGCAGTGATTCCGGTGACAACAGAATCAAAATGGATGCCTGCCACTTAACTTCACACACATGTTTTCCCCCAGGGTGACACGCTAACATTAGTTTTCTGCTAACCAGCAAAAGAGAAACTATGTCATCTCTGGAGGTTTCTTTAATGTACTCCAGCAAACTCTTTAAAAGCAGCGGTGACTCCCATGCAGATGTCCTTGCCTGTGTTAGGCGAAAAATACCTGCAGTCATTTTGTGGATTAAGCATTCGGTCCTCCTCTGAGCTGGATGTGGCCGAGGAGGCAGAGGACACAGGATAGGTTTGAACCTTGCTGCTAGGACTGAGGCCTGCTACATGCTCCCTAGGCCCAGCCTTGCCAATGCTGAGCCGCTTCCATTTCTGCTGATCTATCTCTGTCACAGGTCCAAAGTGCACAAACTTTTGCCGGAGGCTGGAACCTTTCTTATAGGCCCTCGCTTTGCGGCTGGCCAGGTCATCGCGGATGGCAGTTTCTGCTTTAATTTCTGGTGAAGGCTCAGGGGCGCAGATGTGCTCAACATCTCCATCCCTAGTCAGAACCAGAAATAAAGTCCAAAGGTTTCTAAAGCAAGTATACATCAATAAGACTTTTTTTTTTAATACTAAACATATGAAAAATACTTCTATGGCTAGAGCAGAGTTGCTTTTCCGTTAATCAATCGAATGAAAAAATAACCGCTGTCTTGCCTAGGTAAACAGTGCCTGAAGCTTCCATAGCTTTCAAAATATCACTTCCAATGTCAGAAATGACGGCATAAGAAAATCTTCGGTATGATGAAATAATTAAAATTATTTAAAAATCTAGTTTCATCTCCTTATAGTGAACAAGTCTGTTGAAATAACCATTCACAATAAGGTGGTTGAATTAAAGAGGTTTTCCATTGAAGTGGCTTGTAACTTTTAGTATTAATAAGTTTCAACTCATGCAAAATATACTCTGTGTTTGGAGTATATTTGTTTTCTAGCCATGAAAATAAAGGATGATAGAAGGATAAGCATTTGATTCTTTCAAAGTTAAATAATACCACTGTCAGGGGAAGAAAAACCAATGGAAAACATAACACACCTCGTCTTTCCTGACACCTTCAGTCTCTCCCACGTCTCCAAGTCAGCTTCTGTTATATTGCAGACCTTGACAAAGCTTGGGGCCTCCCGGTGAGGGGCCAGGCTGCCCTGAATTCTCCGCTGTGCCAGGTCATCCTTGTAAATATCCGGCACCTTCCTGAGTCCCTCTTCCACAGGTTCATTCTCCTGAGCCCGCATAATACAGGTCACCATTGACTTCACCTCTTCTGTTTGGCCCTGGTTCCTGTCAGTTTGATTCAGGCCCCCACATCATCGGAAAAATCAGGTTCAAGGAAGGGGAGCAGACAAACAGAATGTCAAGCATGGTCATTCAGAGGTTGAGGACAGAGTGAAATGATGGAAGCACCTTTCCCTTTCTCAAAAAATACGGAGTCATTTGGAGCCTTGATTACTTTTGTCTTTGTCACTTTTTTTTTAAAGATTTTTATTGGGGAACAGTGTGTTTTTCAGGACCCATCAGCTCCAAGTCAAGAAGCTGTCTTCAATCTAGTTGTGCAGGGAGTAAACTCAGTGACCCATGTGGGAATCGAACCTTGGTGTTATGAGCACTGTGCTCTAACCAACTGAGCTAACCAGTGACCCCCTCTTTGTCACCTTTTGACACTGTAATGAGAAGGAGTTTTTTCCACCAGATGACAGACTCTAGTTTAGTTTACGAAGAGAGACCAGGGCTCACTGAAAGACTATTAAGAATGGTAATGAGATTTTGGGTTGACAGTCATGATGCCTAGTTCCCACACTATTCAAATTGCTATAATGAATTCAAGTTTTCAGATTGAATCCCTGAGCCCTCTTGGAATGTCTTTTACTGCACCAGTAAAATGTTAGTAACGAGCTCTGCATGATCCAAATTCTAGGATTAGTTTGAAGATAGCTGGAATGTTGTTCACATAGTAAAACGTCTCAACCATAAACCCACAACTGCCAGAAAGTACATTTAAGTCAATTCCGAACAGAAAGTTCTGATGTTCCAACTCAGTCTCTGCTTCCTGATAGCATTAGTTAGATTTAGCTAATGTAAACCTGAAGAACAGAGTGTATCCCCTTTTCCTGGATCTACAGAGTAAGTTTCTTGTGCTAATAATGGTTTACCTTTGTTGATGCTATAACTGATATTTTCAATTGTTCTCCTAAGAAGTGAACGTTATACTGCTAATGTTGACAATGCTGTAATTTAAACCAAAGCTGTGGCATCTATATGCATAAACAGTCTACACATTAACAGTCAATTTCCAACTAAATAGGCTTCTTGAGATACAAAATCTCAAAATTATACATAAATAGGGCTATTTTTTTTTTCAAAATATATTGTCCAAGCCAGAAAACCAAGAGGTATTCTTTTGTTACCTGGATGATTTTGTGTATTTGCAGGGCCTGTGCAAATGGGAAGGCTACACAATTTTCTATTTACTTTTAGTTTGGGGAAGGGGACAAGGAAGGGCATAGCAAAGGGTCACCAGGGAGCCTTCTTTTTTCATCAGTTCTTTGATGTTCTCTAGAGAGGTCATGGGCTGTCCCAGACCCAGAACTGTGTCCCTAAACACAGAGTCAGGTGACAACAGACAAATGCAGCTGGAAATAACAGGAATTAAAATTGCATGCTGGAGAAAGGAAAAAAGGGAGATACAAAAGCTACTCCTTTTCCTAACTCAAGTTGCTGATCCCCATCACTATGCCTTGATGCTAGTCAGTTATCCAGAAGTCTTTGTTTCACTTGCAACAACTGATCCCTCCCACAAGGCCCTCCTAGAATGGTTTGTTACAAGGCATGCCAACAAGCCCTGCAGAGACCAAGAGCCTCCTAAAGCTATAAGGTGTCCTGTTAAAAAACTGTGCCAGTTCTTCTGTGCTCTAATCCTTGTCCTACATCCAGGAATCTTTCGTGTGTTTTATGTCTGGTACTTCCTAAAACAACAAAAGCAAAACACAAACTACTCCACCGAGCTCAATAACTCTGCCCAAAGAACCATTTTCATTGTGTAAAACACAGTTGGGATATTTATATTCTTAGTTCAATACATTTACAAACCTCTTAAGTGATCGGCAGAAGATAGCAATTAAATAATGAAGAGGCAAACTCTGATTTTGATATAAGGAAAACATACAAGAATGACCAACTCTGCATGATGAAATTTAGCAAGCTGATACCTTATGCAAAATCACATACCTCTCAGGATAAAAGTCACTGGCCAAATCACATTTCACTACAAGTTTTCTTTTCCAAATTAAGAGGATGGGAGAAGAGTTGGGAGCAGGAAACTCATTTAAAAAGAATTTCCATGATAGAACAAATAGAAGTGTATTATATGTTTAGAAATTTTTTTTTTAATGAGAAATCCATCATCAAATGTCTGGGTGATCTTGATGGTGTGAGGGAAGAAACAGCAAGCCTCATTTTTTCCCCTTCCAATATTTATACGGAGTTAATACAAGAGAGGAGCTTTAGCTAAGGAGTATCTATGTTTTCTGCCTGCTCTGAATGGACTAAAGCAGCCTTGAGAGGTGGCTATTCCCTGATAGGCAATGGCACATGTCTGTTTGTGCCATTAATGCCAATCTATGACACCAGCACCCATACGTGGTTATGTACCCAGAGACAGCACATCGAAGTTTATTTGGTGAATTTGGCCCTATTTTCGACATGGCCTTCCCACTCTCTGCCATTGCATTTAGGGAGATGGGCTATCTGGAGTTCCACCTCAGAATAAATCACCATTACCAACTGTATGTAATTGGGGCAGGAAAAAGGAGTAAGGGGGGGCTATGATACAAATCACTTTCACTTAATTATGTTCTCTCTGTCTCTCTCTCACACACACAGTGCACACCTTTTATATTCTAGACTTTTCTTTTCTGAGATTCCCTTTGAGGGTTGTTTGCTGCTATCTGATTTCTCTGCCTCTTTTTTCCGGTAAGGCCCATACAGGAGTTGATTCAGCGGCACCGTTGGCTTGGCCTGGTTCATCCTTGCTCTCCTTGCAGCAAAGTCATCTTTCTCAAGATCAGGCCGTTGACGGGCAACTTCATCTTCTGACTCTGAATCTTTGCCACGTTGGTGAGTCAGGAAAGGGTTTTCTTGGCGAAGAACAATATCGCGAACAGCTTCTTTCTCATCACTCAATTGCTTTTGACTGAGAGAGCAAACGGAACTCCACATGTGATCAGACCAAAAAAATATTTTAAATCCCCATCTCCAGACAGCAACTATGTTGTTAGTGAAAGGGTCTTCTCCATATCATTAGTTCAGATGATATCTGTTTACTATTTTAGTCCAGAGTTGCAGCATAGTTAGGGCGGGTTTTAAAATGTCGAGTTTAGCCAGCTACTAGCAACATTAAAATTTCATTTCATTTACATTGCCCCATCAGCATCGGAAAGGCAGGATCCTAAATGGCTCTGAAAGTGACAATCCAAATTCTTTTCCTTAAATTTGGAAGAGCAGGAAGCTTTCTGTTGTTCTTTAGCACATAGTAATATGCCCAATAGGTACTCAATTTGTTTTTGACTGACAGGGTAAAAATTTGAGCCAAGACACTGACCTGGGGGAAAGCTAATGAATGCAGCTATGACACAGCACACCTAGAATGTGTACCAGATTGCAAAGTGTAAAAAGGTCTTTCTGCAGAGCTGAGCTAACCTGAAACATCTGGAAGTGTTTATGACCATTCACAGGATGGACCCAAGGCATAAAAGGTTATCCTGCCCTGCACCCACCCTCTCATCAGCAACCCTTTCTTCCACCTTCTACTCCATGACTCTCTACCTCCCACTTCTTCTTCTTTGTCATATGCTAGATGTCAAGCAAATCGTGGGTAAGACATTTTGCCACAACGGCTTAAAAATCATCCCTTTGGGCTATTTCCATTTTCAAAGAAGTCTTGAAGACCCCAAAATTTAAATTCCTAGAGGAATGCAGTTTAATGGTAGATATCAGGACTTTTTCACGTTCTTTTGGTTTTACTTTTTGTTGGCAGTGGGTGGATGGGAATACAGTTGATTGCGCCTATCTGGTATTCATACAAACCCCTCTCCCCTTACTCATAAGATCAGCCTTGCTTTTAAGTAATAATAAAATGTTACAACTTTCAAAAATCATTTATCTTCTCAGTTCATAAAGCTGTTAAGCAAATAAAATACCTTGACTTCTAAAGAAAGTTCCCCTGCTTGGTATCCAATTTCTGAGAGAGGATTAAGAGTAAATTCTTCATCCTCAAAGGACAACTCATCTCAGAAATGAAGACAGGAGGAATTAGCCTGGCTAAGGGTAAAATGAGTAATGAAACTCTGTGTTCTCTGGTCAAGCAGGTGGCCCACTATCTGTTGCTCTGCCCGCACGGCTCCAGAGGAGGCCAATATCTTAAGAGCACAGCAGGCCCTCACTCCATTTGACTTTTGGAAAACCAAATCATCATCAGTCATGCCCAGAAAACTCCTTCTCACTGCTGACTATTGTTCTCAATACAATTTTAAAACACATTATTTGGAGGTGATTGGTGGCGCTTTGTTCCCTGAATAAGTTTATTTCTTAAAATATGAAATCCCACCCTTTGCGTTGTACCCCTGACGCTCAGGGTCCTGCCTGGCTACTCCTGGACCGTGCTCAAGGTCCTCCTTGCCTCCTTAGCCAATGTGTCTGGCAAGTACCAACTGGTGCTGGTTGGCTGTGGCCATTAAAAATGGTCAGCAGGAAATGATAGGCCATTGAATCAATCTCTTCAAAAAGGCTTTCTTTAAAAAGCACACTGATGCAGACAAAGAGGGTGGCTAATGGTCATTGATGCGTACCATGTGCTAGAATTTTTTCTATGTGTTAATTCATTAAACTCTAATACTAGCCCTGCGATGTTAGTGTTATTAGCAACCCCCTTTTATAGAGTGGAAATTCAGATCAGGTTAACAGATTTGCCCAAGGTCAAAGCGCCAGTTCGAATTCAAACCCAGGCAGTCTGGCTCCAGAGGTCGTGTTCTTAACCACTGTGCAATTCATTAAACAAAAGAACAGGGCAGGAACAGTTTTGAAAGCAAGAGCATCATACAAAAAAATAAGGCATTATTATTACTAGGGAGGTAGAAGAAAGAGAAGTATTTTGGTTACTAAATAAAAGGATCCTGTGTGTGGTGCTTAGAATGGAGTTGAGATTTGCATTGTAGGTTACAGAGAGCAATGTTCCATCAGGATTAATGACAGTAGAATGCTAACTAACCATACCTTACAATGCTGGCATAGCACTTTACAGTGTACAAAGCCTTCTCACACTCATTATCTCATCTCAGCTGATCCAACTCCAATTCCAGTATGGGAGCAGACCTCTAACTTGAACCTCTTAATTCCAAGAGTAGCACTTTTTTCTATTTTATGACCCGGGGTCCTGGGTTTCAATCTCCCCCAACTCAGGCAGAATTCTTTGGATAAAACGTATGCATTTATGCAAATGGCCGTGCCAATTTGTGATGCCAATTTGAGCAGAGAGAATCTGGTGCCTTATGCATCAAGTGATCTCAATTTAGATGTGGACTTAAAAAAAAGGGGGGGTGAAGAATGCTTTCCGTATCATTGGTTACGTAAAGCCACTCCCTGCTCATTTGAAAAACTAGTCACAATGACTGGTTTTCTGCTAATTGCTTGAAACCTGTAAGTTCAGAGCTTCAGAGAAAGAAAACAAAAAACAAAAAACCCCCAAACTCTAGGCCAGCACTGTTGGCCATGACGTAACAAATATGTATAAGGCAGAACATAAGACTGTATTCACAGGGGTCTAGTTACCAAAATACTTAAATGATTTTTTAATAAGGTCCTTTTTATCCCCCTTGAAGGACCTTAAAGGAAGTCTATTGTGAAGTTTCAATACAATCTACTTTACTTTTCAATAATTATAACTCTCTGAGCAGCTAGTACCTTCCAGATATACTGACTTTCATGACAACCCTGTGAGATACCAATTCTGATGCCCACTTTACAGGCGGGAATGTCGAGGTTTCTGGTTCTAGTCATCTGAACTTAGGGAAATTAAGTAAACTTAAGGGGCAGACCCAAGCTGTCTGGCTTGATATGTGGAGCTTTGGCACTTTTATTTTTCCCAAGTCATTCATAGATGAGTTGCTTTGGGAAGAAGGGGTGGCTCTGTGGGCACAGCTCACTGCTTCACTTAGAAGGAATCGGGTCCAATGTGAAAGGAGAAATGCCAGGCCCTGCCTCCAACCTGGCAGTCCTGGGCAGCCTTGTCTAACACAAGCGAGGCTAGCTTTGTGGCAGAGGTTATGGACTCGAAGCAGGGGAGGGGGAAGAAAAAAACTCTCTTCTCTACGTCTCTAAGGCTTATATATTTCAAAGTGAATGAGATAATGATTTAGACTAAGGAAGAGCTGGCATTTTCTTTCACCCCCTTTGACTTGGCAACACACAAACAACCAGCTCAGATTGGCAGGCAGCTTGTTCTATTGAAAGAAACTGGGCTTTCCAGAAAAGCCTGTTAGGCCTCCTGGGAATGTCCTGGGCAACACCAGAAACATCCCTATTTCACTCAGCATCCAAACAGGGCAGCTACATCCAGAGTCACAAAGTTCAGGCAGGTTATGTGTCTGCCTGGTCCCCGATCCCCAAAGATCTGTTCGGCAACAGCCAGTGACACAGGCATCTGGTAACGAGCGATATAGAGGAATACGTGTCTGGCACTTAGCTGCATCTGCGCTTCCTCTAAAAATTTCTAAAATGTCTATTGTTCCTCAGAGGTTTTTTTCCCCTCTGTAATTAATTACTATGTGGTTGAGAAGATCCACAGACTAGCAGAAAATACTGAGTGCTGAAACATATGAAAACAATTAGAACAGAAGTATAATCATGTGAAACCTATAATTCAGTTCAAAAAAGAGTTTACTTCTCCAATGGGAAACACCAAGTCAGAGAACTCAAATCTCCATAGTATTTTAATTCAGGGGAAGTGCATCTTGGTTTTTATTTTATCCTCTTGAAAACAGAAATCTTGGCTTCTTTGACAGAGTAGTCTCATATTTGGGGGGTAATTAAAATAGCTTCACCATAAACTAAAATAGAAGGAAAAGTACGTTCTATACTTTTTTACTTCAGTGGCAAGCCTAATAAATATTAAACTCTGTACATTTATTAGGAAGTTCTACTTTTTGTCCCTAGATGCTAAGATATCTCCTAATATATTGTTTGACAGGAAGCCTGGGACTTCTAGGCTTCTAAATTTATGTGAAAATGGAATAACATGCACCTTTGCTCTTTTTTTATATATTGCATTAAAAATAATACAGGGAGGTGTTTGAGAACGCTTGGGAAAGAACGACAGCAACAGAAACAGTCTAGAAAGCTGTGTTCTTGTCTGCTTGCCTCCATCCCTTGCCCATGCCTCTACACTCTCGCCTGTCTCTACAAACACAGACTTGTCCAGCTAAGAAACGGGAGAGGGAAATATCTTGGGCCTCTTGGGTTCAAAGATGTAGCGGTCAGAATTCATCTGGATGGCCAAGATGGGAGACCGAGGTTAAAATGGTTTAAGAGATGTCAGCATATTTAAATATTTATATTCTTATTTTCTAGATATCAAGAATACTTTTCTTCTTCATGATATGCATTTCATTCCAGTGAAGGTACTTTCTGCCACATTAAAAGCAGGATGCCAAATGTGGATAAACTTAGAGTGACTCTCAACTCTCTAGTGGGCTGCAAAAAGTAAGTGACAAAGACACAGACATGCCAGACTAGTGGCATGGTATGTATAAAACCTTTATGAGAGAGCTAGCAGCTGAAACATTGGTCTAACATATGAATTCTGGGTGTTTGGAGCAACTGTGTCACACTACTATTGGGGATATTCTCTGGGAATACACATAATTTTCACAAACCCAATTTTAAATGTTAAGTCAGAAGATCTAAGGTGTGATGAAACTAACTGACCTGCAAATTTCCATTTAATAGAGCTAAGTGGATAAAATATGTAAAAATTAAGCCGATAACAGGAAACGTGGACAGGGGCAAAAATTACCACATAAATGTATCCATCAATCAGAATTATCTTTGTAAACTAACCCTGATTTTAGGTTTGTGCATAGAATGAGACTAATCATAAAAGATTTCAATGTTTTATCAGAAAAGAAATCCCCCAGTTACTGAAGTGGCAGAGTACACTCATGGAATTTCCAGCCTTTGCCCAAACTCTTCTTTTCCCTATATCACTGTGATTCCTGAGTTTGCTGAGTTACCTTCATGTAGCTCTCCACTCATCTCCCTTTGCTCTTTTGGACACTCTAAAGATGATATAGAGGTTCCTCAAAAAATTAAAACTAGAACTACCATACGATCCCACGATCCCACTTCTGAGTATTTATCCAACACAACTGCAATCAGGATCCTGAAGAGATATGTGCCCTCCCATGTTCACTGCAACACCATTCACAATAGCCAAGAGGTGGAAACAACCTAAAGGTCCATCGACAGGTGAATGAAGAAAGAAAATGGGGCCTATACATATAATGGAGTAATATTCAGCCTTTAAAAAGAAGGAAATTCTTCAATATTTGACAACATGGATGAACCTTGAGGACATCATACTAAGTGAAACAAGCCAGTCCTAGAAGAAAAAACTATTGCATGATTCCACTTACATGAAGTATGTAAGAGTCAAATATGTAGCATTGAAGAGTGGAATGGTGGTCGTCAGGGCTGGGAGAGAGGGAAATGGGGAATTACTAATCAATGGGCATAGCGTTCCAGTTAAGCAGGATGAATAAATTCTAGAGATCCGGTGTACAACACTGTATCTATAGTTAACAGTACTGTATTGTACAGTTAAAAATTTGTTCAGAGGGGAGATCTCACGGTATGTTCTTACCACAATAAAATATTTTTAAAAAGAAAAAATGGCAAAAGAGATGAGATAATTTATGGAAGATAGTCAACCATATTAGTAAGCATGACAAAAATTAATTTTAAAAATGGCACTTTAAAAAAAAGTGGCAATTTTTAGGCCGGCTGAGTGGCTCAGTTGGTTAAGAGCTCGTTCAAGAGTTTGAGCTCTGAGCAACAGCGGTTCGAGTCCCGGCCCGAGCTGAGCAGCCGCTGAGCTGCCAACAGGTGGCAGGATGGCTCAGCTAAAAAAAAAAAGAAAAAAAGTGGCAATTTTTGAAAATGATAAAATGGAAAAAAAAGATGATGGTGTTTGGTTAATTTTAGCTTAAAGAATTCACAGATGTGATAAAAATGAAGGTATGTGTCAAAAATATTAAGATTAAAATTTTTTTGGTAAATTCGTACTCTTACCTATATCACTTATTACCTATTTTCACTGGGCCCTAAATTTAAAAACAGAAACAGGAAAAGTCTGAAAAATGGTACATGGAAAGGAGATATTATTCATTTTTGTGTTCTTAGCATCTATCCTGCTCTGTGATACTGGTAGGTTATGTTTAAAGAAATATGTGTCTGACAAGGTTGTTGAATGCAAATTTAAAGAATATCTGGGTTTGTTTCTGTTTTTAAGATTTTACAGCATTACTCTTCATTATTTCAGAAACCCACCCAGAAAGCTGCTTTTAACACAAGCATGACTTTCTATTAGAGTTTTCTAAAAGCACATCTATGTTTAAGATAGACATATTTATCTGTGGGACACCACAGACAGGGAAAAAGACATCCTTGGTTTTTCATCAATACAAAGCTATTATAGGATTCAATCCATAGAAATTAATGCTGGAACTTTCAGTTGAGACCTAGACCACAGCAATAACCACATACGGAACTGTACAGAGAAATGGAAAATGTCCCATTAAGTGTGTGGGAGGCAGATGTGTTACTGTGGTCGAAACATCTGAACTGGCCACCAGGTCAGCAGTATCCAGCTCTGAGACTGGCAAGTCATTTACTATCACTGATCCTCAGTTTACTCTTCTCGAAAATGGGTATGTCACCTATCAGGATTAAATGGAAGAGCAAATGGCAAAGGAATTTCAATTGTCAAATGGTTATGAATTTCAATTCATCAAATAAATTTTGGTCTCACTGTTATTTGTTAAGATCTTTGTGGTTATTATGTGAGAAAAATTAACCAGCTTCTCAAACCACTAAATAAAACTGTAGACCTATAGTTTTCTGTGACTGACTGCTGAAGGTCTCCATCTCACATGTAATATGAAGCCATCAGGACTGTATACTAGTACCTTTGTTACAATTAAGAGAAGTAATTACTCCATTCTTTGTTTCTGAATCAACATGCTTTAGAAAAGGAATCAAATAAACCCAGTCTTTCTTACTACTCCCTTGGGACAGAGGAAGTAAGTGGATTTTTGTAAGCCAGCCACTCTTTCTAAAGAGAGTGCTCCCCATTTCAAAGTAACTATTTTCTAGTGATGTATAAAGGAAGATAAGAGCCATTTAGGAGGAGTGTGAAAATTAACAGGCCACAAACCTTTGAAAACTAAAATGTTATTGCTAGGTAAATCGTGCAGCCCACAAATGACTGACCACAATTCTTGACTAGGGCAAGGTCTAACCAAGCAGCAAGAAGCTCACTCTTTATTCACCTCCATTTAAAATAACCAACTACTTAAGCAGAGACATGCCCAAGGGCAGAGACTATTAGCTATTTCTATTTGCTCCAAGTAGGGAATAGTGATGCAATGGGAAAAGCAGGAGATGGGAAAACAAAATGGAAACTCCAACAAGTCAGACAGATTCCAAACCCCCAGGCATGCACAAAGCCAGCCGGGCCAGCCCTCGGCCTTCTGAGCTAACCTGGCAAAGCGCTGTGCTGCTGGCATGACCTTGATTCCAGCTTGCTCTAGCCTTCTGCGCTTTTGGATTTCAGCAGCGTCTTTTAGGTCAGGCTTGAGGGCTGGTGCCACCGCAGCGCCCTCTGGAGGAGGCTGCTCCTTACCACTGCAGGTGGGTAATTCTAACCCACCATCAGAAGGCTTCCCACCAGGATCCATTTGGCCGACTGGGTCCTCTTCACAAGGAAACCCCACTTCACTTCCCTCTTCCTCTATTGTTTCGGGATAGCTAGTGAGTTGAACAATATGGTTTACCAAACTAACAGAGTGCGCTGGGGAGCAGACCACACGTCATCTCCTGGTCATTCTGAGATTACTTTCCACTTAAAAAAAAAGTCATAGCATGCAATATGATCCTTGTAGTGTGAAGAAAATTAAATTTAACCATTTGTCAATTAATACAATTCATTGTAATATCAACATGGATTAAGAGCTATTTCAAAATTGATATTGAAAGGCAAAAATCTTTTCTGTGGGAAAGGTTAAAATTTATGTTTTGTTCAATAATTAAAACTTTTCATAAAATGCTTGTTCAATGGAAAAATGATAGATAATAAAGGTAGACTATTAGAAATAACCATGCAATAATCAGTGTGGTTTTGTTGAAAGTATTAGAGTGTACTGTAAGTTTCTTTTATTGGACTATAAGGTTCTTGAAGGCAGGGACTCTTACCTCATTTACTATTAGGTCCCCAATACCTAAAAGACAGCACCTAACATGTAGTAGATGCTCAATAAATACTTGCTGAATACATAAATGAATAAATACAAAAACCATAATCAGAAATTAGGGAAAATATTGCTTGTTTCTTTAAAGAGATGAGAAATCCAATGTATCATGCATTTATTACCAGTTTCTACATATGATTCTGAAGCATGTTATATACATCCCTTACATACTTGAGCTTGTATCTAAATAAGCATGCATCTCAATAAAAATGTCTTTTTGCCTAAAGATAAGCCTTTCTGCATCTAATATAACAGGAGTAGGAGTCAGGCAGTCTCCACCGAAGGACGTGGATGACAGATCTGTTCTCAATGTTCTGTCAATAGTACTGGTTACAAAAATCTGCTCGTTAGACAAGTATTTGTTGACTACCTACTGTGTGTCAGGCACTGTTCTAGGTGCCTTCCTGAAGCTTATGCTCTATCATGATAATCTTTCTCCAAAGGTCTGTTCTGCCACCTCCATTAGTAATCTTGCATCCAAGTTCTGAAATGGTTATTTGAGTACTTTCATGTCCAGGAGCTATAAGTCCTACACCACTCATGTTCAAGCCAGGATGGGAGTAGCAGAGCTCAGGCCTTACCTGAAGGGCCTCTCCCCACCCAGAGGGGAGGTGGCGGTGCTCCAGCTCTTCCGATATTCCTCTCGCTCGGCTTTCTTCTTTCTCAGCGGAGCAGGGACATAGGCTGTCTGATTGCTTTTGTTCGGGAGGTACTGGTTAAAAGGCACTGCTGATTTCGGCTCACCATGGGAAGTCCGCCTGGCAGACATGTCATCCTTCTTCACATCCGGCAGCTTCCGATGTGGCAAGTCGGATTCAGAGTCACTGCCTCTCCCTGTGGAAGAGAGGATGGGTCCTGAGAATTGCGCTGGGCTTGCAGAGTTCCTGATGGCACGTATGCAGTATTAGGGATTTGGCTAAATCTGTGGGTTTGGGGGAATTCCTTCCTTCAATTATTCACTTAACAAATCTAAAGTAGCACTCTAAATTAGTCTACTCTGGGAAAAATGCTCAACTCTAATCAGGAACAAAAAAGTCAAATAAAAAAAAAAACAGAGGTAAGCCTAACTGTATCTGAGAATTACAATTAGCGATACATTTGCAATACCACTATATGCCTGCTCAGATCCTGTAATTCTCAAAAAAAAAATTTCAACCAATCAAGTTTTTACTGAGCACCTGCTGTTCTGTGTGTTACCCTGTGTTAGACATTCTGACAAAAATTATAAAAGATTTTGTCTTTGAGTTTACCTTTAACTAACCCATGAAATACCTGGAGAATATTAGTTATAATCAAGGAGCACAGACATTAGGAGCTATAGGAATTCAGAGCTGTGACGACCTGCATTACAACAAGGATTTGCTTTCCAGGCAACGGTTTGAGTTACAATAAATGTATATTGCCCTTCATCAGAGCCCTGCCTGGTGCCCACTGCTGGAGGCAATCTTTTTTCCCTGTGAACCTTATGGTCCAATGATCTATTTTCTCCTTTGGGCACTTTTTACTTTCTACCATGGATTTTGAGAACAAGGGCTTTATATCACCCACAGTACTTATTACAGTGTCTTTGCACACAGTGGGCGTCTTCAAACTGTCTGATGAATACATGAATTGGTTTGGCTTAAAGAGGGTTTTAGGCAACGCAGAAACATCCGTTTGCCAACATCAGTCTTTCATTGGGAAATAGCGCCAATAATTAATTCTAGTGTATCCTTGTTTCCCGAGTCTCATATCACTAGATTTCTAAGATCTAAAGAGTGAAGCTGTCATTAAAACAAACACTGCTATTTATAGGTAACCACCATTTTAATGCTGGTTGAAAATCCTTAATCGATGAGAGCATTAAAAGGCTATTCAACTCCAAAGAGAAAATTACCTATTTACACTCGTGAAAAGAGCCTAAACTAAGAGTCAAGAGATGCGACAGCCTAGCAGAGTGGGAAGTGTCCAGGGTACGAAGTCAGATCCATTTCACGCTAAGCTCAGCCTACTCAGTAACTATGAGCCTTTGCATTCATTACTTCACCACTTGAAGCCTCAGTTTCCCAATCTGTGAAGTGAGGGTAATAATACCATCTACTGTATGGGCTGTTGGGAGGCTCAGACACCTGTAAAACTACTGGTCCAGTACTTGGCCCACAGTAATTGCTTAATAACTGCTGATTCTGCTTTATGTCATAATAGTTTGCGGTCTGTCAATCATGAGCTGTGGGCTGAGGCGTGTCTCTAACACACTTGACTGTCCTTTTCTATAACCAGGAATGAAACGATTTGCCCTGCAGATGAAATGATTTAATGGCTTTTAAAAGACTGTAAAAGTTAAAAGCATTGACCATAAACAAGTTGTTCATTGTGGCAGATAAAATATTCAGCTTATGAATTATTCATGCCACTTGCTTTCGGTCACTGAAGCTTTGACCATTTCATTGCTTGTTAGTTTTTCATTTGTAACTTAGTTTCCTTCCCACCGCAAGTCTTTTATCAAGTAGTGTACATCTGTCTCCAGTGTCATGACCAAATGTTTAGAGCCCTATGAATTAAATAGTAAATACTACTTTACCTTGCCAAGCTCTTAGATTTGTTTCCCTATTTAATATTATCCCCATTTTATAAAGGTGGAAATGGAAGGCCGGAGAGGCCAAGAGAGCCCCTTCTCCATGGCTGGTTAGTAATGGTTAGGGACTCCAATTTCTGTTCTTCAGACTCCCAGGCCAAAGGTCCTTCCTCTGGGACAGACTTCTCTTGTCCTCTGCTTAAAGCATCCTGACTAGGGGAAGCATTGTACTTTGTTGAATAAATGAGTGAAAGAAAATGATTCTTCAATCAATTACAAAGGATTAGTAATGGATTAGAATTGTCTCACTTCTAAAATCGTATAATCTATGAACCTTATTTGTGTACAATATCTAAAATACATATATTATCTATAAAATACTGAGTGAAAGTCTCAAAATAGGTTGTTTAACACATAAACAGATCACTCTTATTATTTATTTAAACATTTTTATCAAAGTCTGATCCTTCCTTTCCATGGGGCTACATTTCTCTCCCTTAGAGCAAAAAAAGATTTTTTTTTAAACATATCTTTGCCATACACACTCCTAACACTCTGCTTTTAAATCTTTCTCTAGCATTTTAATTTCTCTCATTCTTTAGTTCTCTCCCTTAACTCGTCTTTTATATAAAAGATAAGAGTATTCATTTAACAAAATGAACCAATTTATAAAATATGTTCTTAATTTTCAAAGTACCTGAGTAGAAGTTTTTGTATTTCTTCTTCAAGGAGGCTCACTAAATGGCCTCAGAAGGAATGATAGTGAAGGTGAGGGAGAAATTGGCACCTCCCTAAGCAAGACAGATTGGCTGAATCGCGCCACGGCATCCCTATCAGGTAGCTCTTGTGTCCAACCCGTAGAATCAATGAGTGTGGCTCTTGACTGTCCCTATTGATTGGGTCAGTGGGCCTCAATAATAATAAAAACAGAACCTCTCCATATTGTCCCAATAGGGAGTTGGAGAATCTGATGGCAAGACTTTTCCTAACGGATGATGAGTCCTAGAAGATAAATTTTCAAGGCTTAATAAAAAAATTCTCTTAAATTTGAAAGTGTTTATTAGGGCTAGCAATCTTCTTGATTAGCATCATTTAAAAAGATCTACCATAAACTTTAAGGAAATACAACATCTATGTGGATAAAATTATACTAAACTTTTCTAGGCAGATAAAAAATGTGCTGCTTTTCTTTAAAAACCTCATTAGGTCTTGATTAGTTTACAAGAACATAAGCCTGAAGGTATCAAGCTGATTGGTGAAATGTGTGTGTAAGATGCTCTTTCATGGATGATGTTTTTTGTGAAGCTCAATTTCATGTTATTCTTTAGATGGAAAAAACATTTATAAAAAGACTCTAGCTATCAATCTTAATTGCTGCAAACTAAATTGTGCCTCTGCCCAGCGACAATATTAGTAACCACCATCTCAAATCCCTTCAAGATGTGGTTCCTTATAAACTCTGAACCCCTGGAAGCTGGTGACAGAATAAACAAAGGATCTACATTACCAGTTATAAAAACCAAGATGAGGAAAATAATAATTTTTTTTAAACAATCAAAATAATATGGATAAAATCATCTGGTTAAGATAGGTTTTGCAAAAGTAGACCCACCTTTGAGTTATGTTAAAGCTCAGTTACATCATGCACTTGGTTCTGTAACTTCTAAACCTGTGGGTGGTACTTGAGAGGTCATATAAAATTTTAGAAATGTTTTTCAAGCCACTCATAATGTACCATGGAATTCTTCAGGAGTCACATACTATGTGTCCCTGAGGCTAATCTATTTGTTGGAAGGTTTAAGTACTAAACAAAAGGGTTTAGTTCAGACATTTCAGAATTCAAAAAATCCACTAGGCAAACAAAGAAGTGTGGGTAAATTAAGCTTAAGAGTTTAAATTTTGGACTCATAATTCCTGAGGCTCACATTGCTACACTACTTACAGACAGTGATTTTTGTCACTCACCAAGGTTAGGAAGAAAACTTACCCTCTCTAACGTTCATCTATAAAATACAGATAAGAAGGAGTGTCTCACAGCTCTGTGAGAGGGCCAAGTGAGACATTGTGTGAGTAGCTCATAATCTCTGCTGAGGACTAAATGAGATACTAGCAGTCAAGGAATTAACTCAGGACCTGGACACATTAAGTATCCACATAGTTTAGTAACATAGAATTTTATAGCTGAAAGGACTCTTCTAGCGATAAAAGATTATTTTCATCTCAGAGAGCGGCTTAAATCTCTAGAAATATTAGCATCAAGAGACACCTTTAAAAAAATACAAACAAAAAATTCCCCACCAGCATTAGCATCTTTCTGCAAGTTTATACATGCAGAACTAAGCCATCCCCCTTCCTAAACGTGCCAAAGTGTAAGATATTAAGGTAAACAGCTTCTGGAAAATAGGCATTAAATTTATATCAGTTTGCATGACCACACATTTTTGTAAAGAAAAATGATCATTCCTTACAGGTGATATAAAATCTGCGGGATTTAAATCAAACCCAGCCCCAGAACAGGCAGTCCGGGCTGTGTACTATACATTAATGGCCACCTGCATCGCTCTAGTCAACAGTCAGGTATCATATGCATCAAACAGATGGCCCAAACCGTTCCAATTAAAGTTTAGCAACCCCAGACTTCAGAACTTTTTCTAAGTGTGTGTAGTGTGTTTCCAGTTTGCTGGAAGTTGATCCCTTTTCGCTTACACAGTGTGGCACTCACTCCAACATTTCCCTTCCTCATACCTGGAGTATATAAACCTTCGGCCCACTTTATGAGCTAATGGTCTGCACAGCGTCTTGATTCACTGAGACCAAGGGAGGAATGATGTCACACATTTTCCAACAGAAGATATGCTCACTGAGGCAATATTCAAACTGCTGGCAAAGCCAACCCAAATTCTAAGGACTGTGAAAAACAACATTAAAAGACTCTTCTTGTGCCAGTTTAGAGTTATCAGGTTCTGACTTCTCAGTGCCAATCCCTCCACCGGTGACAAGGCAGCCCTTGTTCATGTTTAATTCTAAGATGTGCAGTTTATGGAGGCTCCAACCTACCATCGCTGCTTCCCCTGAGGACTACATCTGGCGAAGGTGTCTGCCGGGAACGGGAGCCAAAGGAATCCAGGCTGTCGAAGGAATCATCTCTGCCGTGGCGAGGGGGAGAGAGAGAGTCGCTGCGCTCAGAATCCCAGCAGTCGATGTAGCCACTGTCTCGGATACTACGTTTAGGACTCTCAATGTCATCAGTCTCCTGTCCAAAAATAAAACGAAAGGATTACAGACACTACAGCAACAGATGTTGAGCTTACAATATCAGGAAAATCGGTCTCCTGTGGTTCCCCTACACCCCCCAAATCCCTGCATCTAGTGTCAGTATTGACAGGTTATGGCAAACAGTTATTGAATCGATTATCATCTACAAGCCAACATTTCATTCTCTAACGCTTCCCTGCTGGCTGTAACTTTCCCAATCAGAAAATCACACACATTAAGAAAAACAAACAACAAAACAAAACAAAACACAAAAACCTAGTAGCTCTTACTCTGCACTGTTTTTTTTAAAAAACAAAAAATCAAAGGAATTAAGAATTAAAGATCACCAAGCTTGGATTCACAAGAATCCTGTGACAGATGAAAACAAAAGTGAAAACTAAAACCTTAACCTTGACCGATCTTTCAGAATCCATAACTGCATATCTGTCCTGGGACAGAGCCTCTAGTTTAGCAGTGCAACTGCTCCCGTTCATGCAATCTGGCAAATGCACGCAGCATTTGTTTTTGCAAAAGAATCAGGTCCGTAAAATCCTGGAGCAGCACGCTTCCATCTCCTGCTACCTTGAAGGGGAATTCCTGCTCTGAAAGGGAGCTGTCTTTCTGAGGCAAAAAGTTTAAAAAAAAAAAAAAAGCAATGAAAAATATGCAAAATGCTTTTCCTGATGCCTCAGAAGAATCCAAGCATGCTCTCGCTCGGCCAGCTCTTGGCGCTGGGGGAGCTGAAAGCACTTGAGGCTGACCCACATGTTCAGAGCAGCGAGAACAATGGCTGTCTTTGACAGCCTGTGATTATAAATTCTTTCCAGCGCAAGCAGCACATACTAAAACACTGAAACTCCAGCAGGAGAAAGGTCAGTCAAAGCCATCCTCACCCTTGTGTTATAATAAAAGCCTTGTTCCCGCCAGTGTCTTAGCATTAATTACAATAGTCCAGGCTGACGAAAACAAAAATAACTCCGGTCACTGAAAGATAAACCTCAATTTAATCTCCCCCAGACCGTCGCTTAAAAACGGGGCCGTGCATGACATTGGCAGCGGGGCATGTTCTCATCTGCAACTACTGGAATGTCACACTGGATTTGCTGGGATGCTCAGGAAAGTCCCCTCCACATTCCCAGTGAAAAGAAAACAATAAATATTCTCCATGTTCGAGATTGTTGGAAATTGTCTGTACAGGCTAACATGCCCGCTGGAGCCAAAGCCTTTGTAGGAAGCACCTTTGCTGGCTGCTTCTATCAATTATATCCAGATCCTCTGACACAATCCCCAGTGGGAGGCACTTTGAGGGGACGGAGTGGCTGTAATTCACAAGGCACACACAGGTTTTGCATCAAGAGAAGAGGGTGGGAGAGAGCAGAAGGGCAGGGCTGAGAGGAGCACCCCGCGGTCTCCACACTGAGGACCTGATTAGCGCCCCTGAAGAACGGGCTGTCAAGTGGCCTGGGTGAGTACAGCTGACATGACTCTCCGGAGGAAGGCAGAAATTCCAGTTATGGAAATTAAGGTAGTTTATTTGTAGGTCAGAAGTTAACCAGGACTTGAACAAAAGCCAGGACTGACTAGCTGGAAAAGGAAGAACTCATGACTAATGGAAAAGTATAGATCTAAATTGGATATGGTTTCATATTTAATTTCTTTGAAAAGGCAAGTAATTATCTTGGATTATTTATCCACTGAGAATAGGCCAAATGCTTAAAAATGAAGTTCACTTTTATTGAACACTTACTATATGTCTGGGGCTATGCTTGATGCTTTTTATTTTTTATTATTATTATTTTTTAGCTGAGCCATGCTGCCACCTGTTGGCAGTTCAGCGGCAGCTCAGCTCGGGCTGGGAATCGAACTGGCAACCCTGTTGCTCAGAGCTCACACTCTTGAGCAAGTTATTAAACAACTGAGCCACTTGGCCGGCCCTGCTTGATGCTTTTTATACGTTAATAGTATCTAATCCTCACATACCCCACCCCAGTGATGTGGTTAGCATTGTCCCCATTTTACAGAAGAGAAAAGTAAGAATCAGAGAGCATAAGTAACCTAACTGAGGTCACACAGTAAGCAGCAAAACTGTGATCCCAACACAGGCCTCTGTCTCCAAATCCTAAGGCAGCGGTTTTCAACCTGTGGGTCGCGACCCCTTTGGGGGGTCAAATGACCCTTTCACAGGGGTCGCCTAAGACCATGGGAAAACAAAAAGATATTTACATTACGATTCATAACAGTAGCAAAATTACAGTTATAGAGTAGCAATGAAAATAATTTTATGGTTGGGGGTCACCACAATATGAGGTCATATTAAGGGGTCGCGGCATTAGGAAGGTTGAGAACCACTGCCCTAAGGCAAACACCTCACAACTTTGGTGTAGTTACATCTGCCGCCATCAGCATCATCACCTCTTCCAATCATGAGACACTGTCTCCTTACTCTGTGGATGATGCTAACCTGGATAATGGCCCTTTGCTAAATGCTATTGATGCCTAGAATACCACCCTATAAATATTGCAAAAGTGGCACTGTAGGGCAGTTTAGAATAGGTTAAGAGCATGTCTTGGAAGCTCGACTGACTGGGTTTAAATCGTAGCCCCACCTCTTGTCAGCTGTATGACATTAGCTCAGTTATTTTACCTTGCCCATTCTCAATTTTCTCATTGTAAAATGGAGCTAATAACAACATCTATTTCACAGGGTTGCTGGGAGGGTTAAGTTACTATATGGAAAGCATTCAGAAAAATGCCTGAACTATAGTAAGTGCTCAAAAAGTGTTAGCTATGGTTATAATTACTACTGTGTATTCATTTGCATATGTAAATATCAATCATACAAAATTTATCATCAATGTAGTTAAGGACACAATCTTATATACACACTGACACTCTTTTATCTCCGTTTCCATTTATTTCCCATATCTAGATGCGTTGGGTCCAATTTCCCAGTAGGGAAAGCAGACACTCAGGGAGTTCAGCCACTGGTCACATCTAGAAGTGACACAACTGTACAAGCTGGTTGGGGCAGCATTACAAAGCCGGATTTACTACAGAAAGGCTCTCCCAAAGGCCCACATGTTTCCCCCACCCCTACTCTACAAACCATGGGAGAAGAAAATAGAAGAAAGAGAAAGTCAACATGCTTCTTGGAACTTCAGCTGCTTTCTCACAGCTAGTTATGGGAAAGGAAAACAGAAAGGCCGTTCTGTTCACGACTATGCAGAAAGCCAAGAATAAAGCTCTGGATCAAGGGAGAGCTAGAAGCTGAACGGCACGGCCAGTTGGGAAAGTGAAACACCAGGCCACCCGCGCCATCTTTGGCAAAGCTGGTCCCTTGGAACCTTGGGGTGAAGCAAGAAGCTGGTACTTCAGTCAGAAATAAAGATGGATGGACAACTGTATTGGATTCCTTCAAGTCACCTAAACTTAAGCTTTTGAGGGAGATTAGAATATATAAACCAACATAAAGGCTAGCACAGTCTAAATTCTCCTTTCTTGGGGTCTAGTTATGACGTCTATATTTTCACCTAGGAGCCCAACAGCATTCTGTCTTCTACACAGAGCACTCCAGGGAAGGGAGATAAGACTCAAATCTGTCCATTGTGCTAATTGCTAGTTGTTCTAGTAAAAGCGTGTTAGTGAGTAGGGTGAGAACCACCAGCTTCCACGTTTTTGAATTATTTCATTCATCTGTCCTCTTCATCTTCTCTTTTGTCAGAGGTAATGAAAACCAGCTAGGGTTGGTGGATGACGTATGGTATCTGAGAAACTCCAGATGCCTCTGTTTTACCAGTCAACATTTTCTGCTTCCTTTGTGATTTATTTATAAAGTGGCTGAATCCCACTCTGGAGGATTTTCAGGTTCTACTTTTCCAGCCTGATGACCCATGTCCACCCACCACATTCTGGTTGGGGAAGCCATTAATTCCACAGATATTTGCGGAGCGTCTTCCACGTGCCAAGCACTGTCCTAGTGCTGGGGACACAACACTCTGCAAAAACAGTAAATACCCTGTCCTCATGGGCCTTCTATTTTAGAAGGGAAGACAAAAACTAAACAGAAAAACGAATGAATACAAAGCTGGGTGATAAGTATTACTGAAAAATAAAGCAGGTTAAAGGGAGAGAAGTTGACGGGAGTTGCTATTTTGGGCAGAGGTCTGTGCTTGTCCATCACGCTCCCTGCCCCCATCCCTTTACCCTCTTGTACTGGTTAACATTTCTCAACTCCTGAAACAGTAGTGGCTTAGGCCAATCATGGTACCCCTTGCCCCTGGTCACAGTGGCTAGTTCAGGAATAGGACCTGAACTGGGCCAGAATTACACCCTTGGAAATTTTACGGCTGGGGCCGAGGGACGAATTCCCTTGCCTTTGTAATCCTGGGGATGCTGTTGGCCATCCTTGATGTGAGGGAATGTTTGCCTATTGGAGGAGAGAATGAGTTCATGGAGAAATAGAAAGAGATGAGGGAAACACAGAGAGGAAGCACCTAGACTTTTGACTTTCTAATTCCAGTCTGAAATCTCTAGGGCTAACCTCAGCCCTATGGTTCTTCTCCCTTCAATCTCGATAAACTCATAGTAATTCCCCTTTGTTCAGTTTAAGTGTTTCCTCCTTTGGAAGGCCTCCTCTGACATACCCAGGCTCGGTGAAAGGCCATTGTCACTATGCTTTCAGAAACCTTTTTTTTTTGGAAATAGCAATAGCAACCTAGTATGAACACCTACTATGTGCCAGATGCTTATGCTAAGGGCCCTACATGTGCTACTTGTATTACAGAACGTAACAAGTTGCACCACAGTTACTAATTTCTATGCACATTTCTCCCACTACAAAAATGAATATAGAAAAATGTCTGGCTAGTCTCTTTTGTGAAAGAAAAAATTTTAATTTCAAATTTATTTCAGCCTGTACTTGTGCAAAAGAGATGACTATGGTCCCTCAGTATCTGTTCTCCATTTCTTTTCCAGTGAAAACACTCAGTTTTTAGGTGAAATAAAATCTACTTTTCCCAAGTCTTTCCTTGCAGCTAGGTATGGATGTGTGACCAGGTTTATTAGGTCAGTAAGATGTGAGAAGAGGTGTGTTTCCTCCTGACTCAAATGTGGACATGATGGCTAAAGCTCGCACACCCATCTTGGACCAGCCGCTGAGAAGCCACGGGTTGAGTATGGTGCAGCCAAAAGATGGAGGAGACTGGGTCCCATACCAGCCCTGGAGTACGCATGTCCACACCTCACTTATGTGACTTAAAATAAAATTCTATTTTACTGAAGCCACTGCTAAAGTTTTCTGCACTTCCTAGCTGAACCCAATCCTAATTGATAAAATGAAATAATACATATTCTAGATAAACTAATATTTCCATGTATTAGACATTGACCTGTGACGTTCAGGTCAATGACTAACTACTTCATATAGGAATATGGGACTACCACAGCTGGCCATTTTAGTTATGTTTTGTCCAGTGATACTAACTATTCTACCGTGTCCTGTAATGTTACCCATATTCATGAAAAAAGGCAACAGCTGTTCACAACAGGCCATTTCAAGGCAGTTGAAATAACCAACTGTCTTAATAGAAAGGGAAGCTAAGAGAATTGAAGAAACCAATAGCTGCTCAGATTACAAAGGAGCTGGACTCGTGGTAAGATATGTCAATAATAAGAATAAATCAGATTCCAAGAGACTCCAACAGGGGAAATGTGAGGCAGAGCTTTTAAATACGTAGTTTAAAAAAGATGACCCATCTATCACTATTCAAGTGCAAATTTAATGTAAAAAAAGTTTAGATTTCACAAACCCAGACTGGATCTATATGGGATTTGTACTTTCTCCAACAATAGAATTAGATGAAAAACTAAAGGACAAATAAGAGTTAAGACTAAGAAACAATGTGTTGTGTTTAATGGAGGTGTGTTTACTTTATTTTTCAAAGAATTTAGCTTTAAATACTTTGCTTATATGTATTATGACCAATTTTAAAGATTTGCCACTTAAAAATATGTGAGCCAGCCTGGCTTGAGGAGAATGAGAACTATGAGGGCGATTAGCTGTGACTTAAGGAAGGAAGAATAAACTATTAGAAAGTTAGAGCAAATTCTTGCTTTCAGCATTAAAAGAAAATCTGCAAAGCATGGAATGTCTTTCAATGAGTTCTCATTAGTGCCATTTAGTTTGCACATTAGAGAAAAAAGGAAGAGTAAAGCCTTAATTGATTTGTGCCACACCATGGAGGCTACTGATTACAAATAAGCCTTACCTATTCACTAAGGCTCTTCCCAGGTAATACTACATCCTAGTGCTTGGAATGAGTTGATCTATACTGTTGAACCTTAAAAAGGACCACACAGGCATGTACACATAAAACATACCACGGTTTCCTTGACAAATTCCTACCTCAGGTCAGTTTTTCTCATAATCAAGTAAACAAATAAAGCTTTAAATACTGTAAAAAATGTTTTCCAAATTTCCAGCTCATTCCAATACAATAGCCATGACATGCACATCTTAGAAGAGAATGCATCTAATTATCAGCGCTTGTCCAGGGTGGATGCCCAGGCAAGAACTTGGCTGAGGTTACCTCACCCACACCAAGGCCCTGATGGCAAAGCAAAATGACCTTTAGGATGAAAGTGCAGAGCAAGTCTTCATTTTTGTATAATGCTGCATTGTTAAATTCAGGCATTATTCCCCCAAGAAAACAAGCACCAAGTTCTTTGGCATACAAAACCGTAGACTGACAGACTGAATTGGCTCTTTGGGAATTGAAGTTGGATGAGCTCAGATCTCCCATTTTCCAAAGGGTAAAAAAGTTCAGGTAAACGTGGGATGCACAAGGCAAGTATGTCAACGGTAAGGACGTCATTGGTAAGACAAGTGGTCTTTTCCTTGAGGGCATGACATCCTCCGCCTGTGCAATTCCATCACGCAGAGCTGTAATGATCTTAAAAACAAGCAAATGTGTTGCTCTCCCACCTTGTCTAAACCTCATGGGACACAGAAGAAAAGCCAAGTTACCTTTCTCATCTGAGCCAGCAAGCCTTCGAACTCCTTCAAGTTCAGCGTCGTTCCGCTGTAGGATGCACAGCTATTTGCTGCTTTTCCCAGCCAGTAAATCGTAACTAATACCTGTGAAACAAAACCACACACACAGGCAGGAGAATTTTCCCTCAAGAATTACTTTTAAACTAAAGAATCAGTAATGCTCCACTAATAGAAAAGCAGGAAGGCGAGAATGTGCAACGTTGATTTACGAAAACCACCATCCATGAGGTATCCATTAAATGTAAAATCATTTTAATAAGAACCCAATGCTGCATCAGTCAACACAAACATGATTCTATAGTCAAAATAAGACTCCAGTTTTATGGAGAGCTCATCTATAAGACAGCAAGAAGGGAAACTAAATCGTCTAAAATTATTTTGTATAATGAAATACTCAAATATTCAAAATTAGGAAGCACGCTTTTTCAGAAGCCATGGAGTCTTAACCCAGAAAAGCTAGGAACAGGTTGTCAATTCCTTTTGAGAGACGTGCTTTTAAAGGCCTACAGTTTCTCCTCATAGGCACAGAGGCTCTGCTAAGACCAATGGCAAAAATACGAGGTGTGATAAAGGCTAATTAGTATTTCCCAGCACAATATCAACACAATATATCTAATTAAAGTCAGAAGAAAACAATATAATAAAGAATACGATCTGCAGATACCTAGTTGTGCTGTGGGGTACAGGTAGATTCCCATTAATCTGAGATGGGAAATATTTAGCTTGGACAAGATTACTGCCTATTAAACCACCTTGGATGTTTAAGAAGGTCTGTGAACATTCAATGGTCTGAAGCCACAGTCCTAAGTTATTTTGTTCTGTCTTTCCAAAGCAACTGTCCACAAAAGCAAATGTCTTTTACACTGATGCTCTCATAATAACTGGCAGAGGTTGGCTGAAGAGGGGTCCTTAACACTGAATAACTGGGATCTGAAGCCTATGGAAAAGCTAAGACCATTATTTCATTTTCACATTCGGTCTTACTGCTTCAACCAGGCTGGGAGGTACTTATTGTACCCCCCTCCACCTGCTAGGACAGAAAATGCCTTGGACAATGTGATATGTGTCCATTGGTTCAGATGGTAACAGGACTAAATTTATGGTTATGTGCCATCAATGTTATGATGTGATTTCGTTTTCTACCTGTATGGGAAAATTACACTTCAGAAGTCCTTCAAAACTTCCAGAAATCTTTTTTCTTTTTTTTAACTGCTTACAAATAAATTTCCAGAGAACAGGCGATTCCAAATGCCAGGACATTAATTAGAATAATAAAATCACTAATGTGTGCTAAGCATATGAGATTATCTTGAAAGGTGTAATAGGAGAACGGAAAAAGAACTGTGTTGTGTTTTAGACGATAGGTTTTCTGATTTGTTTAAAATTGTATGATGAAAAATGGTATATTGTTTTAGTTTATAGTGGAAGAAAAAGAAAGTAAGGATGAGCATGTCAATTAAATATAATAGCACCCTGGTCATTAAAAAAAAGGAGGGAGTGTCACAGCTAATTTTCCTCTTTTATACGCAGAAGGTCATTTCTTACATTCCTAGATTTAACCTTAAAATAAAAGAGCACTCCTATACTTGCCTTTTGAAAATAAGATCTAATTTAAAAAAGCTGACTTTGGGAAGTAGTAATAAAATCTCAAAAGATTAATAGGAAAAAAAATACAAAAAGTACAGGTCCACGACAGCAAATACAATTCATATTATGCTGATCTTTCCCTAAAACTTGCCCAACTGCTTAATATAATAATCCCATCTGTGCCTACCAATGGAAAGGAATTAAAGGTAGTGCTGAGACAGACTGTTTTGTGTTTAAGAAACGGAATCACAAACAGAGCACAGGCTTTCATTTGTTTATTTCTAGATTGAGCACTTATCCAATTAAAGAGAACCCCTTCCTCCCCCCCCAAATCTGCCATTGTTATTTCTATTATAATCATTAACAATTCTATCAGAGATACATACACTTGTCTTCTAAGAAGGACTCTTGCTAACAATGCATATGAGAAGCCCTGAACATGTGAACTAAATCTTACACTTGAACCACCAAAGTCAGAAGGAGTAAGTTTAGAAAGTGAAGGTAAAATAACTTACATTTTTCAGCTTCCTACTATAATCAAGGCTCCTAGTTAAGAAAAAGGGAAAGAAAATATGATCAGAACAGCAGTTTCTTCAATGTGATCTTCCTCAAACACCTCTAGGATGCACCTAAAGTTAACTAATATAATTAAATTGAAATAATCTTTTGCAAGGACTAGTGATTACAGGTACCAAATACAATTATTTAGAAAACACAAGGTGGGCTTAATGTTCCATCGTGTACCTTGAAAAGATGAATGCTTTATAACATCTGGAAAATAAAGAATTCCATTTAAACCCGGGATTGTTTATATCTGTATTCTCAAAGATTAACTGTTAAACTAAAATTCTGCCTTGATTATAGACCACTGTCAAATTGAAATGTGACTACACTTGTAAATTTTTTTCATAGAAGTACTTTTAACAAAGGTCTAAAACCTTAATTAAATAGGCCTGAAAACATATGTACAAGAGGCAATACTATCCAAATATTTGTTCTTTTCTGCTATGGATATAATTTAGCATTGGGAATTAGCCATAAGCAAGAAAATATGCATGTTATGTTCAAATATACACATGTGCATTCTTAAATACACATAAATATTTATCCTCAAACTGTAAACAAATAAGCTGGTGGTACTTTCTAAATATGCATACAGTGAAACATAAAAAATTTTCCCCAAATTATTCTAAAGTTCCTTTAACATGTCAACATATAAAATACTAGGAAAAACAAATGCCGTGTTTCTTTTTTCCAGTAACTTCAGTTGGGGGGTGTGTGTGGGGGGGTTCAAGAAGGAGAATGTAATGCTACTATATGTATCAGGCAACAACTCCTTCAAGTATTTAGACTTCAACTACTTCATTGCTGCATTTTCTGACCCAAAGTACATATGAATGAATAGGTGTCCAATTTTAAGTCAATTGAGATTTGAGGGAATAGAAAACAATGTAGTATAATATATACTATGGAGATAAATCCATCAACATGGACTTGGATTGAAAGAAGCACTGGTCCAACTTGGATTTGATTAAGAGAATACTTTTATACTTCCCCTTTTGACAGAAAAAAATGGTATGTCATTATCCACTTAGATATTTGCTAGAATTTTTAAAAATTTAACAACAAGGGCCGGCCGAGTGGCGCGATGGTTAAGAACTGGCTTGGGACGCCAGAGGGCCCCGGTTCGGATCCCACATATGAGGGCCAGTGACAGCCCTCCACAGCTAAGATGCTGAACAACAGCTCGACCTGGAGCTGGGCTGCCGAGAGTCGCCGGCGACGGCGTAGGCTGCAGCCCCTGTGGCAGTGGGTTGCCATGGGCTACCGTATGTAGCCAGCAGCCAGCGTGAGCGGCCAGCAGCCACAGTGAGCAGCCGTCCAGAAGCCGGCGACTGATCTGCCTCGCCCGGGAAGAGCGCAATGATGGTGCCAACTTGGGCCAGTGAAGCAACGTCCTCCACAACTAGACTGAAGAACAAAAGGACAGCAACTTGTCTGTTCCCCTTCCCCAATTCCCCAATAAAAATCTTTAAAAAAATAATAATAAAAAAAATAAAAAAAATTTTAACAACAACAACAATTTAACAAAAAAAACCAAGATGAACACAATAAAAAAAATCTATAAAAGATTTGAAATTTTTATGAAAAACAAGAACAGGGAACATAAAACTTTTCTGCACTAAGGATAAAAGTTCATTGATTAAAATTGTGACCCAGTTCTAAAAAAAAAATCATGTTTGGCACATAGTAGAAACTTAGAAAGTATTTGTTGAATGACTTTCACTTAACAATCAATTAGGTGAAAATGCTTCCAAATATTTTAGAGACATACTGGGGAGCAACGAAAAGCCTTCCCTCTTTTCATCCAATTGTTTTGATTCCCTGGAATGATACCGGCTGCATGCACTTCTGGACTCTACTTTCATTTCCCATCCAGGTTGTCTGGCATCCATTACAGGTAGAGTTCACTAAATTACACACGAAGTAATCATTTGCAGGTTTTCCTTTTTTTTTCTTTTTAGATTTACTCAAGTTACCTCTCAAAAAAGTGTAAGAAAAATTACCTACAATGAAAGCTAAACTGAAGAGTATTTTTTAAAAAGCAATTTCAGAAAAGCATCGAAATTTCCTCTGTGGGGTCTACCCCTATACCTTATTGCTTATGCTATTAATTGGTGTTATGGGGGGTGTTCTCCACCTTTGCTAATGTTCTGTTCAACTTTTCATGAAAGAAAGCAGAGAAATACAGCAGTTCTACTTTAATCTACCAAAGCTATAATATCTATGTATGTTACAAATGTCTCTGGTAACAATGCCAAATTAAGCCAGCATCATTTACAGAAAAGTTATGAAAAAGAAAGCGTATCTGTTCCCCACTCCTCCCTAAAACTAGAAATGATTTTTTAAGTACTATAAATAAATTTATGCCATCATTTTGATATAAGATGATTTATATTCTTTAAATATTCATACAGTGAAATGAAAATCTTTCTCCATAATTATTCCAATTCCACATCCTACAGTGCTTGGGGACCATCCCTCCCACCACACTCATCCTTGCTCATTACCCTTCTACCATACTGGCTACTTTTCTTTTCAAACATCAAGTCTGTTTCTCTTCCCCAGCCTTTATACATGCTCTTCCTCCCCCACTCATGCCTTACAGATCTTTGCATGGCTGTTTCTTGCTTCCCATCCATGTCTCATCCCTTAGAGGAAATACTGGAGAGGCCACTCTTTCTTGATCACCTCTGGACTGATCACTCCTTTTTTTTTCAGTTTTATTGAGATACAACTGACAGAACACTGTATAAATTCAAGGTGTACAACATAATGATTTAATATATGCATGTATTGCAATGGTCACTATCTTCCACATCATCTATTATTTCTTCTCAGCACTTATCGCTTCCTGCTATTGTCTTATTTATTTATTTATTTCTCATTTCTTGACATGGATGTAAATTCCATGTGGACAGAAGGCACTGGCTATCTTGTTCATTCTGGTTCTCTGGAGACTAGAAAGTATCTGATATATAGTAGCTGCTCAGTAAATATTTGTTGAATGAATGAATGAAAAATGATAGAGTCATAGAGAAGGTGATGGAAAAGTATTGCTTAAGGAAAATAATAATGCTCAAGTGAAGTAAAAACTAAAAAGGGAAAGAAATGAGGAGAAGAGGTGAAAAAGGTGAGATAGATGAGAAGACAAGAGAAAGAAGGGAGGGGAACATAAGGAAGAGAAGGGGATGGGAAACAAAACAGAGAGAAAGATAAAAAATGACAGAGAAAAGAATAGGAGAAAGGGAAGATGCAACAGTAATTGAGAAGTGATCATTTCTATGTACCACTGGTCTAAGTGACTTTCCCCTTTAGGTTGCTTTCCATGCCTTGACTTAAAGTCTCTTTCATTAAAAGTTGGTTGAACCATCTTCTCAGATCTGCACTGAGCACATTTTAACTAGAATCATACCTGAGAGAACATTCTGTCCAATTCCATTTTATAGATGAAACAAGGGAACTTGCTTAACATTACAGAACTAGAGGGTAGAAGATGGAGTGCTAAGATCCCCAACTTTGTGATAACCCAGTTTTTTGTAGATAAGCAATAAAAATGCTAAGAGTTCTGAATTACTAAAACCAATCTCAGGATTCCCTTGGTTTAGTAACATATTGATTTAAAGTAGCTCTAATGCAGCTACCAATATGTATGTCAAAGTGAACTTTCCCTCACCCTCCAAGCAACGTGTATGTGACTAATTATTATGATGTTGCACAGTTACTGTTGGTTCTGGTCACTTGGCACCAGGCCAAACTATGACTGAGATGAGGCAGAACCTGAAACAGTTTCCTAAAATGAATAATGATTTATAGAGGCTGGGTACAATAATAAATGGAGCATGTGATGACTAAAATTAGGTAGTTTCTATATTCAAATATCATAATTTTACTCTGTTATTTTTGTCATTAACCAACATTTTTCCATGATAAATATTGAAGAATGGCACATTAACAACAGAGAATCAATTTTATGTAATCAATCATGGCTAACTCTCCTTTATTCACAGTCACAAATCATAAAATCCAATATAAACTCCTAACTTGATTTCATTCAGTAGTTTCCATTTTTTTCCCAATTATTTTCCCCCATCATTAAAAAAAAACCCAAAAAATCAATATCATCAAATGGTATAAAATTAACAGCTCTGAATTTTGGCATCCCTCCCTTTTCTGTTCTTCTATGACAAAATGACCCATAAGTAACCAAAAGGAGAAGTATAGCCAATCCACAGACCCTGTCCATGTAATTAAGCTTATGATTAAGGTATATTCATGACAAACATGGTTTGACTAAAGTGGAATATGTTTTATATGAAATTTGTAGACTCTAAAGGACTTCAAAACCACAGGTATGTTATTTCTACCATCTTATAGGACTTTTTATCTCACTAATCTGGTCCTGAGCTATTTCTTTACAGAAAGCGCACAGCCTTTGACATTCTTTCCCAAGAATTCTTTGGCCCCAAACATGGCTCACTGAGTAGAAACAATCAACAGTAGTCAAATGGCCAATAACCCATCTTCAAAGAACTTGATCATTGACACATATGAGAAAACAGTTACAAATATTAATGAAGAAGTGATTTCTCCATGATCTATTGCTCTCTCTGCATAATAAACAGAGTTCAGATCTGTTTACCAAGCTTGCAGTCTTCCAGAGCCTATTCAAATGCCCAAATGGAACTAATAAAAGCTTTTTGTCTAACACACACAGATTCTTCGCATAGTTCTTTCTTGCCTCTTCGTCTGTTAAGTTTCACCTAACATTTTACTCTTTAACATTCTAACTCTATACGGGTGATTTTTGCATTTCAAAAAAAATTATGTTTGATCAGAATGAAAGCTATACACAGGGAAGTCCAGTGTGTCTTGTTTTCAAAGCTTGATCTTCACCTTCACATTTTTATTTTATTAGGCATGCCTAATTCTCTGCCTCTTAGACCTTATACCATCATCACAAAGCTGCAAATCAAACCATAGACGGGTTTCCCTTAACTATAAATTGTGCATTACTTACTTGACTGTTACTCGGTTGGACGTATCCTGTAGGTCACTAGGGTCAAAAAGTTGAGATTCTTTAAGGCCCAGCTCTTTACAACCTCTCAAGAATAAGATGATATTGTCCTGGAAGGAAGAAAAGAAATCCAAGTCTATATTATTTTGTATTATCTTTATAAACCAGCCCTTCCTCTTTAATAGTCCAAATTACTGGAGGGATGTCAGTCATTAAGGCAGCGAGAGTCAGGTCTAAATCATGGCTTTCTGGGTTAAAAAAACCCATACTTTGTTAGGACATGCCCAAGTAAACAGACACTTCACATTTCTAAACCCACAGCCGTGCCAAATTCATTTTTTCCCTTTACCTTAACACGGTTTTATAAAACTGTAAGTAAAATATCACTAAAAAGCAGAATTTAGCATCTTTTGGGGGAACAGTACTCAAAAAAACAGATATTCCCTGTTGTTTCAAAGTTTTGTCCATGTCTTATTATCTAGAATCTGGTTCAAAATTGATATTTAAAAAATAGGTTTTACTACCTGCGTGTCATCTTCAACAAGATGTTTTTAATTGATCTTCTAAAATATGTCTTTTATCAGTGGGTTTTCACTGATAATACCTCTTGGTGGACTATAAATTGAATTAAGTGAGAAAACATTCTAGACTTAATTGGGAAAGGAAAAAAGAGGGGCAAGGACAGCTTTGGAAAATAATGCAAAAGACCCTCCTCAAAGTGAAAGTTTTCTCTAGCAGGCACAAATTTACTTTGAACTGACAGAGTACTAGGCACAATAGATAATTCAGGAGGGTTCTGGTGTTCATTTGTTGGGAGTCAAAAAAAACCCCAAAACAAACAAGTGGCTCTGGAAGGGATTGCAATTGTGGGTCATTCTTTTGGAGCTCCAGGGTACTGGCAGCAGGTTCATCAGTTACAAGTTCCTGACTGTCCTCTTCCTAAAAAGCTTCTGACAAGCTAAATGGCCTCATCAGTTAGTGAAAACTACCAAGAGGAATGGTAAAAGTTGGTTACAGGAGTTAGATCAATGTGAATCCATCTGAATACTATAAGAAAGATGCTACAAAAGTCCAAAATGATGGTGCAATTCAACAAAGCGCACAGAAAGGAGAATTTTCCTCAATTATCCAGTGTGTAGGCAGGATTCTAAGATGACCCCCAAGAATCCCACCCTCTGGTGTACAGATGCTGTATAATCCCCTCCCTTTGAGTGCCAGTAGAACCATGAATATGAGGGGATATCACTGTGATTATGTTACTAACCTGCTGACTTTGAGTTAATCAAAAGGAAGATTATCTGATTGGGTCTGACCTAATCAGAGGAGCTTTTAAAAGAAGGTGAAGTCGGAGTTCTTGGTGGCCGTAAATTCTATAGCTGGAAGGAGATGCATTCTGTCAACAACCACATGAGCTTGGAAAAGGCTTGGACAAAGCTCAGATAGGACCTCAGCACCTGTCATCACATTGATTTCAGCCCCGTGAGACCCTGAGCAAAGAATCCAGTCATGCCATGTCCATACTTCTGATCTACAGAAACTAAATTAATATATGGCTATTGATTTAAGTTGCTATGTTTATAGTAATTTTTATGTGGCAATAAAAAATTAATACACCCAGGCTCAAAACAACAAGAGCAATAGCAATAAATCACTAACCTTTGGCAGCTCTTATTATATGCCAAGCATTCTTCCAAGAGTTCTACATCTATTAACTCATTTAACCCCAGCATGGCCTTAGGAGGTAGGTACTACTATCATCTCCACTTGACAGAGGGGCAGTCTGAGGCACAATGAAGCAGCTTACCCAAGGTCACATAACCAGCAAAGGATGGAAACGCAAAACAACATGGCATATATGAAGAATTCAAGCTTCAAATCTGAAGCCAGCACCAAAGGAAGATGATGCTATGGAATCAGGGGCTGATTACAGAGGGCAGGCTGTGGAAGTCACAGAGGGGCTGTAATCTGAGAAATGAGTGCCCAGACCTCCAGCAGAAGTAGGGGGTAGGCTGGGGTGAGGAGTAGACAGGGTGAAGGAAGAACTTAAGAGGAACAAGACAGGAGTCAGGGAGACCAAAGGGGACCTCACTTTTCCCCCATGGAGGGTGGCCCATCCCAGAATGTGTTATTTCCTGTGTCTTTTCTGTGTCCCTGCATTTTTTTCAGCAGATAAGATGTGCCATCATTTACAAGACCTGTGTCATTCACAACACCTCTTGCAGAGTACAAAAATTGGCTGGTTATAGTCTGAAAGCATCCATACCCTGGCCAATCTCTCTTGCAATTATTTTGCATGTTTTAAAATGATCAAATTTCTCCTTGGAGTTTTTCTATTTTCCCTCCCATCTCCAGAGATTTATAGATGTTCAGGTGAGTCTTTTCTAGGGCATGCAACTATATCTCTGGTTGATCTTTGAGCTCTGAGGGTTTCCTGCCCAGAGGAAAGCAAAAGGATGGGTCCTGGCATTCTCCAGGAATCATTTGGGACCACAATAAAAGGACCAGACCTGTGACCGCCATGTCATCCCATAAGAGGTGCATCACTGGGGCACCTCAGATTCTCAAGACAGACAAGGAGGCGTGCTTCCCATATGCATTCCCAGATGCGCACTCTAGTGCCACGCACGCTGCATTCCGCACACAGACTGCAAGTACAAAAGCGCTGTGTTGCCAGCCAGCCTGAACAGTTGGGGCTGGGAGATTTAAATAACTGCAGGTCTCCATCCAGCTCCTTGGGGCAACCTAATGATGCTGGAGGGGAGCCAAATTCCAGTCAGGAGAAAAGCCAGAAGGAAGAGCCCTGCAGCCAAGAGCTAACTGGGGCAGCGACGACCTGAGCGGGCGGAAAGGACTGTGCCTTTAATTACATAAAATGCAACTTGCAAATTCCCATCTGCCTTGCTCTTCACATTGAGATTTTCCCGCATGTATAATTCCAAGCAAAACTCACATACGCGTATGAGTGTTTTCGCTTCAGAAGCCAAGTAGTGTAACGAAGTCTCATTTCCAAGTGAGAAGTGGAAGATACTGATTTACAATGACCATTATATTAAGCTCTTACTAATATAGCATTCCAAATATGCTTTTGTAAGGTTTCAAAAGAAGTTTTTAAGGACTCTTGAAAAAACCCAATGACATGAAAAAGTAAAAATTGAAGATTAAAGAGACACAATGACCAAACATGATTTGTTACCTTTGATTGGACCCTAGGAAAAGTACATAAGGCTATGAAAGCCCAATTTAAATATGGACTATATGTTGGATGGTATTATTGAATGAATGTTAAATTTCTTAGACATGATGATGTTGAGATTGTGGTTATATGAAAGAATGCCTTTATTTTTAAGCAAATGTGAATTATTTAGGGATGAGTTATCAAAATGTCTGTAACATAATCTCAGATGGTTCAAAGAGAAAATATGTGGGTGAGTGTATAAGTGTGTGTGTGTGTGTGTGTGTGTGTGTGTGTG
>NW_017731403.1:4817537-4833866 GCF_001890085.2 Hipposideros armiger | reverse complement strand
GAGATACAGCAAACATGGCAAAATGTCAACGATTGGTGAATCTAGACCAGGGCTTGGTAAACTTTTTCTGTAAAGGGGCAGAAATTAATATGGCTTTCTGGGCCTATGGTGGTCTTTGTCAAAATGACTCAACTCTGTTTTGTAGCCAAACAATATATAAATAAATAGAAGTGTCTGTATTCCCACACGCTTTATTTACAAAAGCAGGCACTGAGTAGATTGGGCCCCCAGGCTGTATTCCACCAGCCCTGTTATAGGTAAATGGCTATGCAGGCACTCACCATGCCATTTTTTCAACTTTTCTGTATTTTTGAAATTTTTCAAAAAAATTTTTGGAAAAAGGGTTTTTAAATTTGTGGAAAGGTATTCAACCTCATTGGGCTATGGCTTTGCTAGCAAAAGCAATTTCATAAAGTTCAAGGAAAAGAAATTGGTCACCTCAGAGACAACTATTGCAAAGTTACTAAGATAAATGCTCAAGTGCTACCGCTGGAAAGTTACCGTTTCTGACTAACCAGAAAGTACTGTGATGTGAATCGAAATCCAACACAGGTGCATAACATAAATTTCCTAAAAGAGTTCATTTTGTGCTAGACTAATAATAATATATGGGTTTATACTCCTGTTTATGTAACTATCATGCATTAATTCCTCCTTGTTCTTGGCCCAGTGGTTTCCCATGTCACTAATTTGCGGGCCTGCTGTGTGTATGAAAATATTTCCCAGGGTTCCCAGGGTTGAGGCCTGAGCTTTCTACCCTCGCGGGGACCACTTCTCTGAATACTAAGTCCTTGTCCTTCGCTCCCCTCCCTTGTCGCTCCAAAGGCAAGATGAAGGCAGGCTCAGGGTGGTTTTCACCTCCAGAGTGTAGCAGTGTCCGCAGCCTATAGTAGGTACTCACTAAATATTTAAAATAAAATAAGGACTATGTTCTAGGTACTTACAAGAATGAAAAAAAACCCCCACCAAATTTCCTATCCTCATGGAGCGGACATTCTAGTAGATGAAATAATGATGACTTACAACAAAAGTATCTTATCTGCAAGATTAATTTTCATGATCCATCAAATAGCTGGAATTGTTCAAGATACACATAAACAGAGGTCTGACTTCAAATTAGACAATGGAAATGAGAGGACAATAAATATGTCAAGGAACACAGCAGAACAGCGTTGGAGTCAGTGGGACTCCAGTTAGAATCCTAGCCTCATCCATTTATTAGCTGTGTGACCTTGGGCATAGCTCCTAACCTTTCTGATCCTCGAATTCCTACTCTGGAAAGTAGGGAATGCCAACAACCATATGGAAACATCAGAATTACAGAAAATACATAGTAAGAACACAGCCCAGTGTCTGGCACCTTCTGGACACTCATTATATGGAAATTATTATTATGACATTCTTGTCAACTCAGGTCAAGAAAGGACTATGGAAGGTGAGATGAAGAACAGTTTATCCATGCAAACAGACACAGCATGTATTTATAGCCCTTGCCAGTTACATCGAGATGGGGGGTGGGGGGTGGAAAGCAGTTGCTGTTATTGTTTAGTTACTGCTATTAACTGCCAACGTGGCACCTTTATATAGGCGGCCTCGAACTTAGGCACAGGCGATGTGCCCAAAGTCCATTTGTAAGGTAGCTTCTGGTAAGTCATCATTGGTCATTAGCCCAGAGAAATGATCTTTGCATGATGGTTCCCAGTTCAGTTCAGAAAAGCCTACTTAATCCAAAATGCACCTGAAGGGGAGTACTAATTACATTATGAAACCTAACCACTGTGCAGAACAACATGCGCTGGGATCCTATTCACAAACACCAACCACACGTCTCTCTTCCCTTTCGGCCATACTGGGATGGAGGGTTCCAGAGGTCAGAGAAAAGTCTTCCTCAGCCCAAGGCAGTAAGGACCGCGGGAGTGAGGGGCAAGAGTGAGAGGGAAGCATGGTGGGCCAGCAGGTACCTCCAGTGCAGCCCCCTGAGACACATCATGGCCTCCTCCTTCTTGTCTTCAGAAGGCAAGCAAGGACCTGCTCACTACCTTTCCCCTTCTCCAGATGTCCTACCCAACTGGAAAGGGGTTTCTCTCCCCTTGATCCACTTCTGAGCTGCAGGCAGCTTTCTGGCTTTGAGGAAAGCACCAGCATTTATTGGTTCTCTAGGGAAAGCAGGCAGGTAGTGAGATGCCCCCTTCGCTGCCTGATCTCGTTGGCTTTATTTCCTTTACAGCCAGTCGGGAAAGGCCAACATGATGGTGGATTTGGAGTTTACAGAAAATGAAGATAATGCTCATTTGAGTTTCAAATCAATCCAGATGCCTATACTGCCAGCTATTTAAAATGTAATATATATATAAAGTATCCATATAATTTTCGGTTTCTATCAATGAAAAGACTAGGTGGAAACATCAAAATGTGATCTGGGATTAATTACATCTGGTGAATTTATTATTTTAATACATTTTTCTATAATAACTACTTGCTTTAAAAATCTTAATAAGAATTAGGATATCTCAGGAAGATTTGCGAGTATATCACAGAAGATCCAGATCTTTTTAGAAAAATCAGTAATTAACCCTAATGTTACTTTTTCTGTTCTAACTAGGGGTTTTAAAAACTACACACACACACACACACACACACACACACACACACACACACACACATATATATGGATATATATATGGTTTTTATATATAGGTTTGTGTGTGTGTGTGTGTGTGTGTGTGTGTGTGTGTGTGTGATGTGTGGTTAGTTTTTCTACATTTGAAGCAAACGAACTCCCTTTAACAGAAATACAATTATAAAATTCAAAACTGAAGAACCACATTACCAAAATATCTCCAGGAAGAACTTACTCCACCATTAATAGAATTCGGGGATTTCCTGTACCTGCCGTGTGTTCACAGTCGCTCTCTCAGGCTGTATGGGCTCCAGCGAAAGCTCCGGTAATTGGCCGACGCCCAGCAACAGTTAGCACTCGCAGACTTTCAATGCATTTATACTTGCCGGGAGCACTTAATGAGGATACCAGGCCTTCCCCTGAGAGGCAACAGGGGCTTGCTCTGCCTGGAGGAATTCTGGGGGACGTTTGACCCAGAAGGTGGCAGCTGTGTGGCTGCTTGAAGGCGAGGGAAACTTTTTATGGATGGGAAATGAGCAGAAACATAGCAGTCGCAGAGAGAACGCAAGGTTGGGAAGGGGAAGAAAATGAGCAGAGGTCGGCTTGCGGAGGGTTGTGAGAGCCCTGCCGCGGATTTGGACTGTTCTCTAGGCAGTGGGGAATCAAGGCCTGTGGATTCCTCATGACAATGAAAGGAGTCCTGGAATCTGACTGTTATTTTAGGAGAATATGTCGGGTGGCAGCAGGAGAGATTCACTAGGTTGAGGAGAGGGTCTGTTTTAGAGATTAACACAAGAGCTCAGGGAGAGATGTGGAAAGTCTGAATATACCCAGAAGCAGCAAGAGTGCAAGAGACAGAGAGGATGTGAGCACCCCTTGTTGGCCCGGCCGTGAAGTGGATTTGAGAGTAGGGGACAAGGAGAAGGAGGGGGTTTAGGGTGATGTTGAGGTTTTCAGCCATTGAGACCCATCTGAAGGAATGCAGGAAGGAATTACATTCAAAGAGCCATAGCCCATTGGAAGCTTATATTTGGGTTTGGAGCTCAGAAATGAGGCCCCAACAGAAGTCACCAGGACGTGCACGTAGCAGAAGAAAGGAAGAGCATGATATTGCCCAGGAGAGTTCAGACAGAACAAAAGGGACTAAAACAGGACCATTCAGAATACTGACACGTAGGGACGGTTAGAGGATGGGGAGCCCCTTGTGCCTGAGGAGAAGAAGTAAATGAGAGCGCAAAGACAACCAGACAAGACTGCCAGGGCAGCCAAACAAGAGCACTGTGTAGGGAGCACCATGAGTGTCCAGTGCCAAATGCTACAGCCTCACAGCTAGGATCCCAGCTCTCCCACTCACCGGCTGAATAACCTTGGGCAAGTTGCTCACCTGGTCTCTGCCGCAGTTTTCTCAAAGTCCAAGTCCTTACAATGACCTACAAAGCCCTACAGAATTTGCTGCCCACTACCTCTCTGACCCCGTTTCCACCACTCCCTCTCTCCCTGCAGCCGGGCAAAACTCCTTGTTGGTCCTCAACCAAGTCAGATGGGCAGGGACTTATCTGCACTGTTCTTTTTCTTACCTAGATATTACCCAGAACAATCTCTGATATAATAAGTAAACAGTCAATAAATTATGCATGGAATGAATGACCATAAAAATGAGGATATTCATAATATCATAGGGCTATTGTGTGGAGTATGAACATACATGTAAAGTGCTTAGAATAAACAGTGTTTGGCATAATAAACGTTTTCCACTATGATACTTACTTCTATTAGGATGTAAACTGTTAAGACATCAATGAATGGATTTTCTGATTAGAAAGACATTGCTGACTTCGGGAGAATTTCAGTGAAATGACAGGGTAAAAACCAGATTACAGGAAGTTAAGAAGTCAGCTAGAATAAAAACGATGGAGAAAACATAGGGAAATTTCTGGGAAGTTTAGCAGAGAAGAAATTATGAGATAAGGTATGGCAGGTCAAAGGAAGGTTGGCTGAATGTTTCTTTCAGGAAAGCTGCAGGTAACAAAAAACATGGCACCCTGCTTGTCCTAGAGATCCCTTGTCTCCTACCTTCCTTACCACTGCTGTCATCACCCTTATAAGCAATCCTCACTTCATCTGAGGTTTGAGCCATCAATTTTTCACCATAATAACCTTGTATCTTACTCATTATTTCCATCACAATCATGGAGGACTCTGGCACCAGGCTCACCCCTTAATGTAGTCAACATTCTAGGTGATTTTAAGTTCTACATGGGCAACCTGTTTCACAACCTGGCTTCACAGTTCTTTGACTTCCTCAGTTCCAATGGACTTTACTTACTCCATTTCAGAATCATAATCATCATCACCAGACTTGCCCTGGGGAAACTTGAACTCCAACATCCTATTCTTTGGACTTAGCCCCTTTTTCTCAAGGTTTCTCATTCCTTCTCTCCCAGAACAGCTGCTCTTTCATTCTGGACTTTGCCCTTTTCCCTCAGGCCATGTCCTTTGCCCCTTCTTGCCTGATTTCCTTCCTGATCCATCCAGACTACTGTGACTAGTCAAGTACTCCACTGCCTGCGTCTTCAACATCCCTCCTTCTCTTTCTATTAGGGAACAAAGACTATAGCACAGGTGGAACCGTCAGCCCTGGAAATGAGCCTGGCAGCTAACCCAACCATCTCTTGTCTCTGCCAAGGTACGATCAGGTATGCCCACTCCTCATGGTCCTCCACGGAGGGCCAACGCTCCTGGCCCCTCACTCTTCCTCCCCGAGGTTGGTTTGGGAGAAGGAACGGGCAAGCTCAGCTCAGCCAATTCTGGATTTCCTCTCCGCGGAAGACAGCCTGTCTGTAGAACACATGTGTCTTGTCTCTGCCACGTGGTAAGGGGCCTCTCTCTGTAGGGGAGGCCTGCGGTTGTCCAGCTTTGCCAGGAATGGATGGACAAATTTGTTTCACTCAGGAGTGAGGATTAGTAAACCCACTTGGCTGCAGCTCTAAAACCTACGCTGTCCTATTTATTTCATGAGAAGTAAAGCTGATATTTTGATCTCTATCCGACTCCTGTGTTTATGCCTCAGCTGGCGGGGGAGGAGGGAGAGAGGAACACTATTCACTGATCATCCTAAATCCCTAATGCTGTGCTCCTGGTGCTACTGGAAATAATGGTGCTATTACGGGGTCTGGTGTTGCTACAAATGCATGAGCTGCCACTTCAGTGTGCCCCTTGGATTCACTTGGTAATCGTTCTGGGAATCTGTGGTCAACCCCTCTCCCAGTCTTTGCAGAGGTTTCTACAAGCCTGCTCTGCTTTTTCTTCAGTCTCTCTGCCATGCCGTCACCTCTTCTCCATCAATAGATAAATGTCATTAGCCCCCAAGAGTTAAATCGCTTCACTTCATCCATCCCAAGTTCTGTACCTAATAACTTATTTTTAAAAAAGAATATGAAACTGCATATTTTACGGCATTTGAAAACAATCTGTTAACATTTTTCCAGCAATGAAAGCAAAATGTGACTATGTTAGAATGATGATCAAATAGCCAGCAGTATGCTATATTAACTTTGGTTTAACAATTTTTTTCAAAGATATTTATTGCATACTTATTGTATGAAAGGCAATGGGGTAAATGCTTTAGGCAAGAAGGGGTCATGATAAGAGTGGGGACTCTTATTTGCAAGTGAGAGAACCCCAGATGGAAATAGGCCTATATTGGATTACGAAGCTTAGTACATCCCAGCTGTGGGGGGTTGGCGGGGTGGGAATAAAGTTGACCCCCTGAAACAAATGGGAACCAGGGACTCATGTATTTGGAACCTGGAATTGCTTCATCTCTTGTCTGCTCGCTCTGCCTTTGGCTTATTTGCTTTCAATGCACTGGCCTGCCTAGGGTCAGGTTCCCTCCCACAGTGACTAATGGGATGGGGTAAAAGAGACCATGAATCATTTTAATCAATGGTGAGGGAGGAACTGGGAGGGTGGAAGAGTTTCCAAAAGAATAAGAATGTGATTCCCTAGGAAGGGGGCCCAGGGCAGACAAAACTAGCAACATTGGCCACCTTCACAAAAGTAGACCAGATGTGGATTTTTCTCTCAAAGTTCTTACAGAGTAGAATACAGAATTACTACCACCATTTTTTTTTTTTTGGCATTCAGAATACAACTGATCAAATTTAGTTTTCCTTCAGAGATGTTATTCTGAAAGAGTCTATGTACTCAGTGTAATGCTGCCTCAATTTCCTGAAGTTAACAGGCTGAATGCCAAGAAACCAAATACAGAATGAGGCAGGCATAAGTTATTTAACAAACTCTGTTGGAAGAGATTTTTCAAGCATAATTCCTCATCAATATAGCAGTGGAAGCTCTTCTTCCCTCAGGACATTTAGGGAAATAGACTGTCCAACCCTGAAGGCTCCAGCACCTTGATTTTACCTCTTTCTGGATTCCTGACCCAAGGCCATCATCCCTGCAGCAGTTGCTTCTCCCCTCAAAGATTTGACATTCAAGCCCACTTGAGGGTTAATCTCAGTGCTATCTCAGACGAAATGGTATTTGAGCCTATCAGAAAAACTGTCTAGATTCCAAGGCCTCTATCCTTCTGAAAAATTACTGAACTATTCCCCAGATTACTCGAATTAACCCTAAAACTCAACATAAGCATTACTATGTTATATTGCCAAATTGTTTTCCAGAATAATCCACTAATTGCATTTGGGAATTAAATGAAAAATAGCTGTCAGTTATGTTAGAATAAAATGGTCTAAACCATCCATCATAGCTTATTGAACAGTGCTCATATATTTGACATGTAAACTATGACTTCAGCATTTCTCACAGCAATGGTAGTCAAACTGTAGTCCGTGAACTGCTGTGGGTTTGGTACTGGTCCATGAGGAGAAAAATGCAGAGATAAAAATCAGTATTTAGAAATTTTTATAACAATTTGGCATTTGAACCACATCCAAGTGTGTGCTCAATGGACACATCTCATCGAACAGGGTGTACACCATTTTGGATGTTGTCCAAACTACATATTGTGTGAACTGTGTATTTAATGGCAGTTGGAAAACATATTAGTCCAAACTGGATTAGAAATTAAGCAAACAACAGCAGCAACAGGCAAATCAAAACCATAATGAGATACTATTTTATAACCATTAGAATGGCTATTTAAATTTTAAAAAAACACAGAAAATAACAAGTGTTGGCAAGCATGTAGAGAAACTGGAAACTTTGTACATCGCTCATGGGAATGTAAAATGGCGTGGCTTCTGTGGAAAATAGTTTGGCAGCTCCTCAGAAAGTTAAACATGGAATTACAATATGGTCCAGCAATTCTGTTCTAGGTATACACCCCAAAGAATTGAAAGCAGGGACTCAAACAAAAACTTGCACACTAGTATTCATATTCACAATAGCCAAAAGGTGGAAACGAACCAAACCATCTGTCCATCAACAGATGAACAGATAAAATATGGTATATACATACAATGGAATATTATTCAGCCTTAAAAAGGAAATTCTAACACGTGTTGTAATATGGATGAACCTTGAAGACATGATGCCAGATGAAATAAGCTAGACACAAAAGAATAAATGCTGTATGATTCCACTTATATGAGGTACCTGGAATGGGAAAATTCCTAGAGACAGAACATAGAGGTTACTGCATGTTGGGGTATGCGGGAAGGGAGAGTTATTGTTTAATGGTACAGAGTTTCTGTTTCAGATGATAGAAAAGTTCTGAAGTTAGATAGTGGTGATGATTGCAACAATATTGTTAATGTACTTACTGCCATTGAACTGTACATCTAAAAATGGTTAAAATGGTAAATTTTATGTTATGTATATTTTATCACAACCTTGTTCTTCATTACAATAATTTATGAATCCTTATCCTAGAGTATATGAGGTCTGACAATTAAGATCCTGAGCTTGTTGCAATGATGTTGCTAACCTTTTTTGATATCAGAGGGATTATTCATTATGAATTTGTACCAACTGGACAAACAGTTAACCAAGTTTACTATTTNTTATTTCTTCAAATAGGTTTTCAATCCCTTGCTCTCTGTCTTTCTCCTTCTGCTACCCCTGTGATGCAAATGTTGGTATGCTTGATATTGTCCTAGAGACCCCTTAAAGTGTCCTCATTTTTTGGATTCCTTTTTGTTTTTGCTGTTCTGTTTGAGTGTTTTCTGCTACCTTATCTCCTAAATCACTGACTCAGTCCTCTGCTTCATCTAATCTACTGTTGATTCCCTCTAATGTAGTCTTCATTTCAGTTATTGTGTTCTTTATTTATTACTGGTTCCTTTTTATGTTTTCTATCTCCATTGTTATGTTATCTATATCTTTGTTGGAGTTCTCCTGAGATCATTTAACGTCCTTATAACCAGTGTTTTGAACTCTGCATCTGGTAGATTGCTTGACTCCATTTTGTTTAGTTCTTTTTCTGGAGCTTTGTTCTGTTCTTTAATTTAGGACATGTTTCCTTGTCTCTCCAGTTTGGCTGCCTCCCTGTGTTTGTTTTTAGTATCAGGTGGGGCTGATGTGTCTCCCAGTCCTAATAGAGTGGCCTTATGTAGTAGGTATCCTGTGGGGCCCAGAGGCACAGTCTCCCTGGTCACCAGAGCCAGGAGCTCCAGGTGTGTCCTTTGTGTGGGTTGTGTGTGCCCTCCTGTTGTAGTTGAGTCTTGGTTTCTGTTTGCACATCTTTGGGAGAGTTTGACCCTCAGGCTGATTAGTGTGAGGACTGGCCNAACTGGACAAACAGTTAACCAAGTTTACTATTTGGAGGTGCTGAAAAGGATGTGTGAAAAAATTAGATGACCTGAACTTTTTGCCAACAATTCATGGCTCTTGCATCACGACAAGGCACCAGCTCACATGGCTCTGTCCGTGAGGGAGTTTTCAGCCAGTAAACAAACTGTATTGGGACACCCTCCTTACATACCTGATCTAGGCCCCAGTGACTTCTTTCTTTACCTGAAGATAAAGGAAATATTGAAAGGAAGACATTTTGACGACATTCAGGACATCAAGTGTAATACGACGACAGCTCTGATGGCCATTCCAGAAAAAGAGTTCCAAAACTTCTTTGAAAGGTCGACTAGGCACTGGCATGGGTGCATAGCTTTCCAAGGGTAGTACTTTGGAGGTGGTGGTAGTGATATTCAGCAATGAGGTATGTAGCACTTTTTCTAGGATCAGTTCATGAAATTGTCCTAGTGGGTTCTGAATCAAGTAAAATTTGGAAAATGCTGCATAAAATATCCCCCACTTAGAGTTCATAATGCTTAGACAAACAATTTTGAGAAATTCCTTACTAAGAAACTCTTTTAATTTTAATTCAGCATTTCCTAAACTTATTGGACTTCAGAACCCTTTTTTCATCATACACTTTCTCATATCTCACAAAACCATTTAAGAAAGCTTGAGCCAGACGAACTACTGAAACATGATTTATACTTTCATATCCTACACAAATAAAAGTGATGTCACCCTTCAGTTGTGGCCCATTATCTAATACTGTCAACTTTTGGTGAGACCTTCCAATCAGTTTTTCCGCTGGCAGTGCCAACCTCCAAGACATGTGGGTCTGATGGAGTCAAAGAGCCAGAGTCTGATTCATCTCTGCATCCTTCAAGCTTCACAATAAGAATACATTTCACACGTGTCTTTATAAGGCTGCAAGTTAAGACAATGATTTACTAGTTAGGGGTGACCCCAAGAACAAAGTACGTCATAGCCTAGGTCAGACATGTGGATGACATTAGAAAAAGAAACAGGCTTTTAGAGAGCAAATGAGTGTGCAAAGCAGGAGCCATATTGATATGTCTAAATACCATTACCGCTATCATATTGAGAGGTCACAACCTCTCTACTGAGAAGGTGAAAAAGCAAGCAAGAAAGGAAATACCTCGAAGTAAAAAACCAAAAGCAACCTTTGCCCTCATCAACATACACCACGGCCTGAAGTAATTTTAGTACTTAAAATTTGGGGCTGGAGACAAGTTCAATGAAAATGTTCTGCTGATATTAAAACGTATGTGAAAAGGAAGAAGTGGTATGCAGATGAGGAATTCAAAGCCAAAAAGAGAAATCTGGTAAAAACATCATTGCCACTTCTCTCATTCTTTCAAGTTTATCAGATTCTTAATCCAGGTTGGGGCTGCCTTTACTATTCCAATTTTTTTCTATGTAACTCAAAAAAGGTGTGGAGAAAAGATTATCCTCAAATAACTCTAGAAGTCTCTACTTTGTAATCATGCATAAGTGGAAACCACATTTCATCTTCAAGGAACATTTTTTTAAAAAAGTATATTCAAACTAATAATATTTCCATGGATGTTGGCTTCCTCTTTCCAAGTTAATGTTTGGCTTAATTTATACAATAAATCTAATTGGCAAGTTATCTCTCACAAATAACACCTAACACATTCTTGGCATCTGAAAAGAGTTAACACGTTGCATATGCTGTTCATGCTCACGAAACAAGATATGTGAGAAAAAAGTCACCAGGAAAAGAGGGGGTGGTGAGCATAGGAATGTACAGGGCCACCACACCAGTGTGGCTGCAAAGGACCCTTTCCTGTGCACTCGGGAATTTGAAGGTGTATCCATGGGGGTGAAACCAATGGACGAAAAGTACTGAGACCCTATAAGATGTTTGGGGCTTTGCAATTTCTATCACATTTAACTCTAAAAGCCTAGTTCTGCATATGCTTACCTTAACAAATGTGGTGAAAGATGATGTTTAAACTAAGTTCAGTGGAATTACTATTAATATTAAATGGGGTACAGAGTTTCTGTTTGGAATGATGACACAATTTTGAAAATGGATGGTGGTGATGGTTGCATAATGTCTGAAGACAATTTAACTTAGTGCTATTGAATTGCACACTTAAAAATGGTTAAAATGGCAATTTTTATGTAATGCATGTTACCACAACTAAAAAAAAAATAAGGTCAATAACTTCCTAAGGTGACACAGTGTGCTCATGACAAAGCTCAGAAGTATGCCAGTCTGACTCAAAGCCACAGTAGTCATTCCTACGTCTCTCAAAAATCATGATAAAGATGATGGTGATAATTTAAAATGTCACCATCATCATCATCATCATCATCATCATCAGCTTTTTGAGTGTTTACTTTGTAACAGACTCTATTCTAAGCTGTTTATGTGTATTTATATGCTTAATCCTCACAACAATCCTCTGAAGTAGGTACTTCTATTATCCTTGTTTTCCAGATGAGAAAGTGAAGTACAGAGAGGTACTGTAGCTTCCTCAGGGGGACACAGGTAATAAATGGTAGAACCAGGAATCAAATACGAGCAGTTTGATCCCAGAGCCCCTGCTTTTTTTACCTCTTCACAGCATTGCCTCCTAGTATATAAATTTGTGTACACAGCATATAAAGACATAAACCTCATTAGTTTCAAGATGATGCACAAACCAAATGTCAATAGGTTATAAATAATGTTTTGGTGAGTTAATAAATGTTAGTTCACACCTAGCCTCTGAGAAGGGTATTCTAAATGATAGCTTAAATACCACCTTCCATAACATCCTCCATGCACCTCTGGGCACGCTCCCTCGGCTCTGCCTGACACACAGTGGCAGAAACATCCATATTTGACTCTGTACTGTGGTTAGAGGCTGTGCTATGACTTACTTCCCCATCATACCATGAGTTTACAGGCAGGAGTTCGTGCTCTTGCATGTGTACTCACTATTTTAGGATCTGCTAGTACACCACGTGTCTTCAGTAAGTTTTTCTTAATTCACTTGCAATAGTTTAAATAATATTGTTATTCATTCTTTCAAGGTTTGCTCTGTAACCATACGGTCTCAGAGTCCTCTTCAATGATGACTCTTTAATTACCTTCCAGTGTATTCTATGGTAATTGGTATATCTTCAGGGTTTCAACTGCTCTTGGAATAAATTTTGATAATTTATATTTTGCTAAGAAATCACCCTTTTCCATTAGCTTTCAAACCTCTTACTGCAGGTTTGTTTACACAAGTCTTGAAATGGTTTTAATTTATTTTGTAACTACTGTTTGCTCTTTCTTCCCATTTTCTTTGTTTTGTATTCTTTTCCTCTTGTTTTTTCCTGAATTGGGTTTGCAAAGGGATTATTTATTTTATTGGTCTTTCCAAAGAATAAGCGTTTGGGTTTTTTTGGTTTTTTTTTTAAAGAGCAATCCAAGTAAGTGTTTGGTTTTATTCATCCATGCTTCTACGCCTTTAATTTCAGCTTTTATCTTATTAATTCCCTTTTACTAATTGTTTAGGTTTATTTTGTCCCTCTTTATTTCCTAAGCTGAGTAATAAGTTGCCCTCTGTTTTCTTTATTCTTTAAAAAAGAATAAAACATTTCTTCTGAGTATAACTTTTACTGTATTTAGAAGTTTAGATAACACAATGTTCTTTTTCCCATTCCCAATAATTTTAACTTTGCCTTTGGTATACTTTTTGATCCCAGGGTTATAAATGAGTATGCTTCATAACTTGCAAATGGATATGGTTTTTAAATTGCCTTCTTGATTTTTCTTTCTATACTCATTGCATCATAATTAGCATGTCCTCTTAAATCTCCCCCTTCTGAGCTTTTAAAGGTTTTCCTTGGGGTCAAGTACATGATTTGGGGGAAGAAGGATGGCATTAAATGTCCCATGAACATTTACCTGTCTATTTTTATCCATTGACCATGAGCTTTGAAAATAGGCATGAAATTTGTTCACTTAACCATTGTTCTACAGGACACCTCGTTTGATATGGTAAGAGTAAGCATGAGATTTGGAATTTAAAAATCCAGTCTCCTCCCTTCACAGGCCTGGGTCTCAGCTACCTGACCTATAGAATATAGGTAAATCACACTTACCTGCCTCACAGTGTTACAAGAGAAAATTTAACTGAGCCTGGAGTACTCTCCCTTTCCACGCAGTGTCTTCCAGAAAGTTCCAGTTAGCTGCTGAAGTACCGCCCCGAAGACACAGTTCTGAGCAACCCTGGTAGGCAACAGCAATGTCTTCAAATGCCTTCAAAATGCTGTCTTGTCGGGTACCTTGGACCACACAGTGCGGAGAAACGGACACACTGCTGCGGGTACCTTACACACGCTCTTGTATGTTACACACGCCCCAGAGGATCCTAGAGAAAGGCAGTCATCCCAGGCCAAGTGTGCTTTGAAGCAGTCAAGTGTCTTAATTCCCTTAAAACACTTGTGTGAATGTGTGTGTGTATGTGGGGGGGGGGCAGGAGGAGACAGAGGACATAAAACAATTTTGCTGTTATACTCAGCACTGTAGAGAATAGTTTTGAAACTAAAGACTGATTGAGAAGGACATCAAAAGAGTTTGATGTGTTTGATGTTTGGGCCTATATACATGATGCAGATAACTGCTGGATTAATGATGACCGTCTGTACACCAGATGGAATGTGCGACTGCATCGAGACATCTGACTCAGCGCCATTTGAAAAGCAGATTAAGGTAAAAGCGTCCGAACACAAATGATCGCCCCACCCCATCTTTAAGGGCACAACATACTATTGTTAAAATAATTGAGCAAACTGCAATTAGCTTTTAAGACTTCTCCTGCCTGTGTCAATACCACCGTGCAAGAATTAGAAGCGGTGATATAATTATGTCCTGTTAATTTCTGTAACTGAGTGAGACTCTTTTAGGACAGGAATTAGGATGTGGCGAACAGCCCTGACACGAAGTGTCCCACAGCAGCTGGCCTGTAGGCTTATATAATGATTTTAGATTTAGTATTTCTAAAATCAGCTTTTAATCGGAGTATCTTGATAAGCAAAAAGAAAAAAAAAAAAAGCACAAGCCCATCATCCCAGAACATTCTTTTAAGGCTTTTGTCCCACTAAAAAATTGTTTATTTTTCTTTTGTTAGCTTTTAGTCACAAGAAATACAAACGGCCAATAAATATGTGGGGGAAATTTTAACCTACAAAAAAAATTTTTTAATGCAAATTAAAACAGCCCACAAACTGTTTTACCATCAGCTTGGCCAAGATGAATACAAATAATAAGATCTGGTGTTGAGGAAGGCATGAAGAAGTTTGCAGTCTCATATTCAGCTACCGAGAGCGTGAATTGATTCTATATTACCTTTCAGAGGTAGAGTTAGAAATAAGAGACAAAAGTCTTAGGATTTTACATTTCTTAGATTCAGCAATTCACCTTTTATGAATATATTCTGAAGAGTTAAAACATGGATCATTCACAAAGATTTTTGTAAAAGAATGTCCACTGCAACATTGTTTAGAATAAAAACCAGAAGCAACATAAATGTTCAACAACAGGGGATTGGTTAAATAGAATTGTGGTATATATTTATGTTGAAAAGTATTGTGATATGTACTCCTGTTGGTATATACTTATGTTAGGCATTAAAATGATTTCAAGAATCTATGCAGTTTAATCCTGAAGTCCAAATTATACAGATATTTAAAAGATGACTATAAAAATTATTTGCAGTTGAAGTACTCAGAATAAGCATTGTTAGCATTAGGATGTATAATTTTTAAGTGATTTTTTTTCCAGGTAGTTATATATTTTTTTCCTTTCTTTCTAAAATTCTTTCAAGTACTTTAGATAAGTGACTTATTTACATGGTTAAAAAATACACAAAATGTTATTCCATGAAGTTTCTTTCCTACTTCTGTCCTCCAGTTACCCAGATTCCCACTCCCAAGGCAACTAATAGTTCCAGTTTCTTGTATATTTTTCCAGAATTATTTTGTGTGCATATAAATCTATGCACATATATTCTACATCCTTGCCCACCTTTTTCTAACCCAAAGTATGTACACCTTGCTTTTTAAAAGTTATTAACCAATAGAGTGTCATCACTCCTTTTTTTATGACTGCATGGTATTCCATGGAATGAGTGGGAAAAAATTAGGGTTAACATATACTCTATTGCACAAATTGAGACATTTTTGAAAGGGAAGAGGATGCTATCACAAATTATAGTGAAACAATAGGCATAAACCAGGACTGTCTCAGACAAACCTTGATGTGTTGTCATCCTAACCATAAATGACAACTTATTAACCAGTTCCCTTTTAATAGGACTTAGATTATTTCTAATCATTTGCTAGAGCAAAAAGTGCTACAATGACAATCTTTATATATGTGTCATTTCACAAAAGTGGGAGTGCATCTGTAGGATATAATATTTAGAAGTGAAATTGCTTAGTCCAAGGATAGCTGCATTGTTTTTATTTGATAGATATTTCCAGGTTGTCATTCCAAAGTTGTAATTATTTTCAATTTTTTCCTCAAGAAAGCAAGTATTGCTTTTATAATAAGATGAAATATTATGGTACATTTAAAATTAAAAATGTGAAAAATGTAGATTTAGCAAGTTTAAAGCACTCTTAATTATAAACACATATAGAAACACAAGACTGGAAATAATTAAAGTTGAGCATATTTAGACTGTATAGAAGTTTCAAAAACAAACATAAACCCCACAAGAAATGTTGCAAATCAATCCATTATGCAGTCAGTGGGTGAACAAAAAAGCTCTCTAAATATAAGGCTTATTAATGTCACTGTGCATCTCTTACCCTCCTTTGATGTTATATTTTACACTTTCTTCTTTTTGTCCAAGTAGGCAGGGTGGTAGATGAGGGTAAAGGAGGTCAAATACATGGTGATGGAAAGAGAGCTGACTCTGGGTGGTGAA
>NW_017731403.1:4814693-4815662 GCF_001890085.2 Hipposideros armiger | reverse complement strand
AACCAACAGAATTCATTGTAGCTCCTGGACCTGAAACCCAAACTAGTAGGGAAATCTCTTGTGAGGGCCAACAAGCTGGGAGTGTCTGCTAAAATTGTGCCATCTCAACACTGCAAGAGGCAAATATCCATTACCTCCAAGATAGACTCATTCTTGTTTCATGTATATAAACTTTGGGAGAAAAGCCACAAATTCTTTCACTTATAAAATGAAATCCACACTTGCCAAAATATGTTTTAATAATCTCATATATTCAGGCCTTAACCTTAAACATCTTCCTACTACTCACAAGACATTCATAATATGAGCTTTATATTTATCATATAAATTTGTATGCCAAGAAGTTACAAGACCAAGTACAGAGTATTTTCAAATGTATGAGGGAGGATTTCTATGAGTTCTTTTGTAAGAATTTCAGATTCACATGATGAAACAGCTTTTGAAAATTATTTCCAAAAGACTGCATGCCAAAATGAATACAATTTTTAAGTTTTGAGCTTGTAATGAGTATGTGAAACTATAGAATAATACTAGCACATAATAAATACTTCCTGAATGATCAAATTTGGGGTAAGATAGACACCTACTTATTAAAACCACACCTGATGACATAATACAGAGCTAACAGGCAAAACTGCACTTTTTTTTTTAGCTGAGCCATCCTGCCACCTGTTGGCAGCTCAGCGGCAGCTCAGCTTGGGCCGTGAATTGAACCGGTGACCCTGTTGCTCAGAGCTCACACTCTTGAATGAGCTCTTAACCAAATGAGCCACTCGGCCAGCCCTAAAACTGCACTTTCTTAATTGCAATGCATTTAAAAATCAGAGATGTTAAAGAAATGCTAACATTGTTGGGGTCTTCACACCTAAAGCAGTAACAACAGCTACTAGTCCTGACATACTTACATCAGTCTTCTATTGATGGACATTTAGGCTATTTCCAATCTTTTGTTATTTAAAAAAATGCTGC
>NW_017731403.1:4811817-4813750 GCF_001890085.2 Hipposideros armiger | reverse complement strand
AAGTCCGTGTGTGGGCCCTTTAAGAGAATCTCCTGGAACTGCAGCCACCCTCCATCTCACTCAACCACAGTCTCTGCTGGTTTTCACAGCCAGAAGTTATGGGGACTTCTCTCCCCGGCACTGAAACCCCAGGCTGGGGAGCCTGGTGTGGGGCTGGGACCCTTCCTCCTCTAGGGTTAACTCTGCAGCTGAGATACCCCTCCCGATTTTTAAAGGTCACATGTGGGTGTGGGGCCAGCCCTATCAGCATCTTCACTCCTCCCAGCAGTCTTGACCTGGCTTCTTCTGTTTATCCTTAGTTGTAGGGTTTCTACAGCTAGACTTCAGGTGATTCTCAATAATGGTTGTTGTGTAGTTTAGTTGTAAATTTGATGTGGTCATGAGAGGATGTAAGCTCAGTGTTTACCTACTCCGCCATCTTGACGGGCACTCAGGCAAGTTATTTTTCATTTGAAGTCAGTACATGATAACAAATAGCTGACAGAAGCCTGTCTTTTTTCTTTTTAGAGAACAAATATTTCCAAAAAGGCAGTTCCAGTTCATTTTTTTTTACTTTATATAATTTTGGGTATTTTTAAATTATATTTATTGGGGTGACATTGGTTAATAAAATTATACAGGTTTCACATGTAAAATTCTATAATACATCATCTGTATATTGCATTGTGTGTTCACCACCCAGAGTCAGTTCCCCTTCCATCACCATATATCTGACCCCCTTTACCCTCTTCTACCACCTCCCGCCCCCCTTACCCTCTGGTAACCACTAAACTTGTCTGTGTCTCTGAGTTTTTGTTTGTTTGTTTGTTTATCTGGTTCATTTGTTGCTTTCAGTTTTATATCCCACATAAGTGAAATCGTATGGTTCTCAACTTTTTCTGTCTGATTTACTCAGTATGATAATCTCATGTTGTCACAAATTGCAATATTTCATCTTTTCTTATGGCTGAGTAACATTCCATTGTATATATGTACACGTCTTCCTTATCCAATTATCTATTGGTTTTATTACTTAAGGGCAGCTATTGTAGAACCAACAGAATTCATTGTAGCTCCTGGACCTGAAACCCAAACTAGTAGGGAAATCTCTTGTGAGGGCCAACAAGCTGGGAGTGTCTGCTAAAATTGTGCCATCTCAACACCGCAAGAGGCAAATATCCATTACCTCCAAGANCTCCTTTTTAATTTTCCAATTACAGTTGGCATTCAATATTATTTTATATTAATTTCAGGTGTACAGCATAGTGGTTAGATATTTATATAATTTAAGAAGTGATCCCCCTAACTAGTCTAGTACTCACCTGGCACTATACATAGTTATTACCATGATACTGACTATATTCCTTATGCTTTACTTTACATCCCCATGACTACATGGTAACTATCAATTTGTACTTCTTAATGCCTTCACTGTTTTCACTCTGGCCCCCAATCTCCTCCCATTTATCACCCTGATAAATCTAGTATCCTTCTGACATCAAACATATTAATAATTATTGCAATATTATTGACTATATTCCATATGCTATACCCTACATCATCATGACTACTGTGTAACAACCAATTTGTACTTGTTAATCCCTTCCCCTTTTTCACCCACATCAACCCCCCTCCCATCTGGCAACCATCAAAATGTTCTCTGTATCTATGAGTTTGTTTCTGTTTCATTTGTTTGTTTCTTTTGTTCTTTACATTTCACTCATAAGTGAAATCATATGACATTTGTCTATCTAATCCTGACTTACTACAGTCAGCACAATACCCTCTAGGTCCATCAATGTTGTCGCAGATGACAAGATTTTATTCCTTCTTTATGGCTAAGTAATCTTCCATTGTATACTCGTATATTCACTACCTTTTTATCCATTCATCAATTCAGGGACATCCAGGCTGCCTCCATATTTTGGCCATAGTACACAATGCTGCAATGAAC
>NW_017731403.1:4787449-4804297 GCF_001890085.2 Hipposideros armiger | reverse complement strand
AAAGATGTAAATGCTGATGACTTTCTGAGCCATGGGCCATCTCCAGTTTCAGCCAAGCCGGCTAGACATGAACTATTTCTCTCTTGCCTTCTGCAGTCTGACGAAGTCACTGCTGGTGGGTGTCAATACTGGTGTAAAAACAAGGAATGTGATCATGAAACTCAAAGCCACCCTTTTGGTAGGAGACATTGATTGCCATACATTTGTTTGGAGAAGATCTGAAAGTCCTACACTGGAAAAAGTTACTTAGAGATTTCCTTTATCTGTATAACCCTTGATGCAGAAATTGTTCCACTACGGCAGACAATCATATCTTGGTCTGAGGGAATAAAAACTTCTACACTAAAATTTCCATGATGTCATGAATGGCAACAACCCCTGTGAAATGCCTGTCTCCTACTGTGTGAACATTCTTGTCTTCCTCTCCCTTCAATTTTCTCACTCCTGATGCCTCATAACTGGAAAATCCTTAACCAACCACAGATTCACTAACTAGATCCTTCCCCACTTCTAAGCCAAGGTCCTGTCTAACTGTCAAGATACTGAAATCAAAGCATGAAATCCGTGTGGCCATATCCTGGTTATACCTTTATAAACTCTAATTTCAGTTTATTTCAGTCTGACCTTGCATTATTCCTGTGTTTTTTTCTTCCTTGCTTATAAAAGGATCTATTTCACATTATTTTTCTTAACCATGATCATCTAAAATTTGCTACTTGGAACCTTGCTTTCTTTGCCAGAATTCGATATCACCCATCTCCACTCTTAATTTTTCTCCAGGTATTAAGATATCTAATATTTTCTTTCTTTAAGTAAAAAACTAGGGTTGTAAAAAGTTATGGAATCTGCAATCTGTGGCACTGAGATAAAGCCAATTCCAATGGTAATCTACTTATATCCAACGTATTGCTAATTGTCAAATATTTGTTTCTTTGCGATTCTAAACCCCAAAACTGTATGCTTCTCTATACAACTTATAATAATTTGAATGGGGCATTTGCAAAATCATTTTCTTTCACCTGTGAAGATGTTTTTAATTATATATTTGCAGATGAAGCTGTGATTGGAAAAGTTCAACAAAGTTGAATTCAGTTCAGCAGCTAAAGTTTCTCTCTTTCTCTTCTAGTCAGAGTTCAGTCACTCTCTTCACTTGCTCCTACCCCATCAACAAAACAACCAATAAATATTTACAGGAACTGTCACTTTCATCTTTCATTCATGCTTAGGTAAAATTCATTATAGATTAAAATATTACCAGTCCCAGTTCTATTTCTAGTTTACTATAAAGGCACGTATAAAGCACCCCTACAAAAATTCAGGCTCCTGTAAATACCTTCTTGGGGTAGCGGTAAGTTTTTGAGGTGATACAGTTTTTCAACATCCTTGATGGCAAATCACACAACAGCCATCAAATTCACCTTCGTGCAAGGCCAGGCTCCACTTTGGAGACCCATCATGAACCTTGTTATTACCTGTAGTGGTATCTTAGAAAATTCAGTACCATATTCCATGGTCAAACACATCATCCATCCAGCTCGCTTTCACCCTCAAAATACACTACTTCTTGGACCTCATAACAAACTTCTAACGCCTTGATCACTGAATGAAACATGTTGGCTCAATGTCAATTTATGGTTTTCAAACCACTGAGTCCTCATTGAAATCACTGTCCTTTTCCATTCCCCTCTGCAACTAATCCAACCTCCCAGTTCTCTGCGCTTTCTCTGTAACACCTCTCCCATTTATTTTCAGGTATCTTTGCCTGCTGCCACACCGAGAAACTCGAGGCCTTCAAGAATGACACTCAATGCTCCTTTCCTCATTTATACACATGTTCACCTCCTTTTCTTTGGTCTGAGGACATAAGACGTCTCTCCTTTCTTGTCAAGGTCATCCATTCCTATCTTCCAAAACTTTATTCTACCTAGTTTACCCTCTCTCCTATCGCTTCATCTTCTCTCATCAGTCTTCTTCTCCTTCTCCTATACACACGATAAAAAATGTTCCCACCTACAGAAAAGTCCTCCAACGACTGTGTATCTTCCTCATATTAACACCTATTCACTCCCCTTCATTCTCAGCTCTCACTACCCTAAGAGTGGTCCCCAATCAGTCTTTATTTTTCTCTTCCTGTTTGATCCTCTTCACAACTTGATCTCAATTCTCACCATCTGGTACAAATGCTCTTATCAATAATCCTCCCCTATTTGCCAATCCAAGGGAGACTTTTCAGTTCTTACAACGGACTAACTCTTTACCTCCATTTGATACAGTTCATTACTTTTTCTTCCTTGAGACATCCTACTTCCTGTTGATGCTATAATATTCCCCTTTCCAATATTTCTTTGTCTCCTTCTCTCAGTCTTCTTCCTGAGTTCCTCTTTTCCCCCTATTCTTTGAATGACAGTTTCCACAAGTCACACCCCACAGCTGATTACTCTTCTCAGTCTATTCTTCTAATGGGCAATGCCATTCATTCTGTGGTTTTAAGCTTTGTCTAAACATTTATGATTCTTGAACCCTTCTAGACAGTCCGGAACTATCTATAGGACATCTTTATGCCACAAAATGACCACAGAATGGCCACTGTGATACATGGTGCTGAATGACAATTTCCCCCTTGTGTGCTTAGGTCCAAAATCATGATGCATTCTGTCTCCAAAATTAATGCCTCTGACTGAGTGTAAGTACACAAACTGAAGTAAATATGGGTTCATGTCTGTTCCATTGCAACACTAATGCAAACAATATCACCTAAGAATGAGGGCTGAGGGAACAAAAGCGAGCCTCAAACTTCAGATTCAATGGCTCCTGCTGAAACCATAGAATCTCTACAGCAATTAAGCAGAGGTGAGGCCACATGTTTTGAAGCCATTTACTTACTCATAAACTTCTTGGGAGGCAAAGTTTTGTTAGAGTTATAACCTGGGTTTCACTTCAGGACCACTGGTTAACACAGAGAATAGCTACAGAGTTGTGGGTGCCAGGCAGCCTTACCATCTTTCAGAGTTCAAGTTGATGCAGCATATCTACTGTGTTCTAGGGTCGCAGAATGTGTTGTCAAGGGTAGTGCTGTGTGTTACTGAGACAAACCATGACACCCATACTTAATATTCCTCCCTGGGACCTAATGCCACTCCACAGTTCTGCAAACGTATCACTAATGCTGTGCGGTTCTCAACTGTGCTCTCAGCCATGATGCTATGATGACTGCTTTTAGTCTTCTTTCCTCATCGAAGAGAACTTCAGTCACAATAGTAAGAGAAGTGCTAAACAGACTAAATAGTGTAGAGACTTTTATGCATAAACCCTTCCCTGATGATGAGGAGGGACAAGACTTTGCTCTAATCAACAGGTTGTTTTTCAATGGTGAGATGCACAGCCACAACTGGGAATCTGCTGTTAGTGGCATTTTTGGAGTTCTTATTATGGACCATTACCTCTGAAATTGTTCCCAGTACTGAATATGGCTCTGACTTTACTACCTTGACAACTCATCTCTAGTAATCTGGGTATGTATGATCTATTAATTATAGTACTCAGTACATTCAATGTACTGTAATTAATGTGGTCAGCCAGGATTTTAAAAACACAGTCAGATTTCAGCTGCATCTTCTTTTATAATTTATAATTGAGGGAAGAACCTCTTATTCCTTTGCTTCATATTTCCAGGTAGAGGGAGTTTCATTAGAGTTTTATTCCTGGACATTTTTCCTGCTTCCCTGCTCATAAGTTATCTAAGTTCTGAGTACAGAAGAGACTTAGTATTTTTAGCAAAGCCTCTTCCTGCAGCTGCTGGCAAGAAGCAAGCTTTCTCTCCTACTCCATACTGTACGTTTTATAGGCACATAAAGGGGAGGCCGACATTGAGAGTTGTCCCTGGGGCTGGCTGCGTAAGTCTCACTTAGTCAGGACTGAAACAGCAGCAAGCACACTTGCCAGACCAGTCACAGTCTTCATTTGAACTAGCTCTTATCGGTAAGAAAAGCGGGCATTTTGATCTAACTCCTGCATCTCTCAAGCATGGTAATAGGTGACACGGCATCATTAATCATGAGAAACAACACCAGTTAGTCAGCAATATCTATGCTGGTTTGGGTTCAGAGATTTATATAGTCAATTCTCCTCTATTTCCCCTGGTGGATAGTTCCTTTTATATAGTACGATGTTAAGAAGCACAAAAGTTTTTTTTTTTAAATTACTTAGAACATTTCTCTATCACATCCAGTGTATATTTTCATTACACCCATGTCTAGAAGGTCAACAGGATGGAGAACTGGAAATACAAACACAAATAGACAAAAGTGAAGAAAAATTTACTGAGACTGCCAATGAGCAAGGACAGGCAGGGTAACCTGAGAAGGGAAGTAAATAACATGTCTCAAAGACCTAGAATTTGGGGTAATGTTTTTAAATGTTTATCCTTGCAATCAGTTTCAAAGACAAGCATCCTCTTTCAACAGTTCCTTACTATTCATAGGAAATGCCAACACCTAGGCTTGTAGCCTGGCTCTATTTTATGACAAAGAAGACAATTTACATTTGGTTATATATCCTAAAACATCCAGAGACATTTCATCAGCATTTGGCCCATTTTAGCAGCATATTTTCCTTACTCAGTCTTTCTGAAGGAAAGCCAGAAGAAATAATCCATTTTAGAGTATTTTTCTAGCATTGGTGTTTGATGAAATTTAGATCCAAAAATAAAGTAGAACATTATGTCACCAGTTTTGAATACACAAACTCAGTGTTTGTATGGGTCAAATTCCACGACACTCCATTCCAACGGACTGTGAAATTCTTTTTGTCCTGTAATTCTGGTGCTTCAAATAGTGTATAAACTTAGCAGGCCCAAGGCTGGGTCTTGATAATCTTTTTCAAAAAATTATTTTCAGATCACATGATTTATTGTAAAGTGATAGGAAAGCTTGCTTTGTGGTGAATCTGTAATTTCACTATCACTTTTAGTTGTAAATACTAGACCCTACTGACCATAATTTTTTTAAAAACTTATTGGGGTGACATTGGTTTGTAAAATTATGTAGGTTTCAAGTGTACATTTCTGTAATGACATCATCTATATATTGCACTGTGTGCTCACTACCCAGAGTCAGTTCTCCTTCTAGCACCATTTATTTGAACCTCTTTATCCTCTTCTACCACCGCTCTCTTCCCTTACCGTCTGGTAACCTCTGAACTGTTGTCTGCATCTACGAGTTTTTGTTTGTTTGTTTGTCTTGGTCATTTGTTGCTTTCAGTTTTATATCCCACATATGAGTGAAGTCATATGGTTCTTGACATTTTCTGTCTGACTTATTTTGCTTAGCATATAATAATCTCAAGATCCATGTATGTTGTCTAAAATGGCAGTATTTCACCTTTTCTTATGGCTGAGTAATATTCCATTGTGTAATATACCACATCTTCTTTATCCAATCATCTATTGAAAGGCACTTCAGATGTTTCCATGTCTTGGCCACCAAAAAAAAAATGCTGCAATGAACATCGGGGTACATATATCTTTACAAATAAATGTTTTCAGATTTTGGGGGTAGATATCAAGGGGAGGGATTGCTGGGTCATGTGGTAATTCTATTCTTAATTTTTTGAGGACCCTCCATACTGTTTTCCATAGTGGCTGTACCAGTTTACATTCCCACAAACAGTGTATGAGGGTTCCTTTTTCTCCACAGCCTCTCCAACACTTGTTATTATTTGTCTTGTTGATGACAGCCATTCTAATAGGTATGAAGTGATAGCTCATTGTGGTTTTGAATTGCATTTCCCTAATAGCTAGTGAAATTGAGCATTTTTTCAATATATCTGTAGGCCGTTTGCATGTCTTCCTCGGAGAAGTGTCTGTTCACGTCCTCTGCCCATTTTTTAATTGGATTGTTTGTTTTTGTTTTGTTTTGTTTTTTATTCTTTGGTGTTGAGTTGTATGAGTTCTTTGTATATTTTGGACATTAACCCCTTATCAAAGACATTGTTTGAGAATATCTTCTCCCATTTGTTTGGTTGCCTCTTTGTTTTGTTGATGATTCTTTTGCTGTGCAGAAGTTTTTTAGTTTGATATAGTCCCATTTATTTATTTTTGCTTTTACTTCCCTTGCCTTTGAGGTCAAATTCATAAAATACTCTTTGAACCCAAGGTCCATAAGTTTAGTATCTATGCTGTCTCCTATGCAGTTTATTGTTTCAAGCTACAAAATTAATATATAAAAATCCATTGCATTCCTATATACTAACTATGAAATTTCAGGAAAAAAAAATGTAAAAAACACACCAATTCCTTTCGCAATTGCAACAAAAAAGAATAAAATACCTAGAAATAAACTTAACAAAGGATGTGAAGGACTTATACACTGAAAACTAAGCCATTCTTAAAAGAAACTGAAGAAGACACAAAGAAATGGAAAGGTATTCCATGTTCATGGATTGGAAGAATCAACATAGTAAAAATGGCCATACTACCCAAAACAATATACAAATTTAGTACAATCCCAATCAAAATCCCAATGGCATTTTTTTAAAAGAAATAGAATAAAAAAATCATCAGATTTGTATGGAATCACAAAAGACACTGAATAGCCAAAGCAATCCTAAGAAAAAAAGAACAAGGTCAGAGGTATCACATTCCCTGACTTTAACTTGTGCTACAAAGTGACAATAATCAAAGCAGCATGGTATTGACAAAAAAATCAGACAGAGAGATCATTGGAATAGAATTGAAAACCCAGAAATATACCCAGATACACATGGGCAGATAATTTTCAAAAGATGCCAAATACATACAATGGAGAAAAGAAAGCCTGTTCAATAAATGGTACTGGGAGAATTGGAAAGCCACGTGCAAAAGAATAAAACTAGACTGCTATCACCGTATATTAAAATTAACTCAGAATGGATCAAGACCTAAATATATGATCATAATTCTTAAATGCCATTTTACTGCCTGTGTTAAGTAAATGTCAGAACTGCACATCTAAAGGACGTTACCTATGAAGTGAAACAAACTTGTAATCATTTCTGATGTCACTTAATTATAAAGTTTTCAAAAAGGGCTATGTATTACTACTACGCTAGTATAGAAATGTGTCCAAAGACAGACATAGAAAGACCTGGGTTCTAACCATGCCTTTCTCTCTTACTGGTAATATTGGGCAAGCTATATAACCTCTCTAAGTCCCAAGTTCCTCATCTGTAAAATGCAGTAAATGTACCTACCAGGTTTTCCTGAGGAATACATGAGATAATTTAGGCATAGCACTTAACTTAGTACCCAGCACCGAGCAGATGGTTAAAAACCTGGGCTCTGGAATTTAATTCTGGCTTATAACAATAACATAACTACTGTTGCTGTGACTGTTGACCTTGTCATGATTATTACTGAATAAATGATTCACTTATTTGGCTGAGAACAAGTCAAAATCACACCATGTTTATAAAGCTAACCCTAACACTGAGCACCAAAAACACACCAGGCACTGTTCTGAAGGCTTTAAATGTATGAACTCAGTAACCTGAAAAACACCTCCACTTTAATATGACCCTACTCACAGCATAACATATCAGGAAAACAAAGCACAGAGAGGTTTAGTAACTTCAGCACGCATACACAGAAAGTGGCTTGAGCCTGGTCCAAAGCTAGGTAGGCCCCACTCTTAACCTCAGCATTCTCTCTTCTGCCTCTCTGTGCATACATACCCATCAGCCTTGTACTGTGCCATCACGGACCAGTTGGCGGAACCTTTGGTAGTTCCCTGAACTTGGTGAAAGAAAGAACAGATTGAAGAACAGAGCCATATGAGTAAGTTGAAGGTTGTGCAACTATTCTGTGAGTACTGATAAGAGCATGACCATTTGAAATCAAAGATTTGTATGATAAGAATGGCTGAGGTCTCACCAGGGAGCTATCCAGCCTGAGCTCGAAAGGCTTCAGTCTTGATGAAGCAACTGATTTCTCGTGCACTTCAGCCCATTTTTGGATAACTCTGAATGTCCCAGGAAACTTTCCTTATATTGGGCCAGCACGATGTTCCCAATGATTTCTCTTTGTTGGTTCTATTCTACCTCCATGAAATTCTTTACCTTACACTCAGGCTGTCTTCTACCCAATTGTCCTTTAACATTTTCATATTTCATAATGTCTCCCCTCAGTCTTCTCTTCCCCACTCTCAAAGCCTCACTATTGCCCTACATCCATATCGCATGCCCTTAGTGTTCACTTAAAAAAAATTTATTGATTTATTAATAGTGTCACATGTACAAAACAACATAGTGTTAGACGTTTATATACCTCACAATGTGAGATAATATATAGGTAATATGCCTATTACCTATGTGATATCGAGCATAATTATTACAATATTATTGACTATATTCTCTGTGCTGTACTATATATCTCCGTGAGTATTTTTGAAAAATTATAGTTGACATTCAATATTATTTTATATCAGTTTTGGGTGTAGTGGTTAAAAATATATACGATTTATATAATTTATTATGTTGAGATATGTTCCCTCCATTCCCCGCTTTCTGGGAAAGAACAAAGTTGGAGGTATCACGCTACCAATATTGAGCACGGGGCAGCTTAGCAAGAGGCCCAGTGCTCAGCTTGGCCTGTTGCCACCTGCTGGCTGCCCATAGGCTCAGCTGCTGTAAGAGCCTCCATAGATGCGCAGGTCGGAGTGGTTGACCTGGTGTTGACAGTGCCTTTGATGATGCCAACCAAATTGGGTGGGGCAGGATTCCAGGGAGTCACAGGACATGGCCAGTGGTTTTCACCAATTTAATGCAGATTCAGCTCTTGTGCCACGCCGAGCCTGTGGCCACTGTGAAAAACACCCAGAGAACACAATAGCCACTGTCACTCAACTGGGCCTACAGGTCCTCGAGATCCACTCAGAAAAGGCTGTAGCATAAGCTGGGGCGGATCTTCATCACCAAAGATTTCCCCGGCTGCTGCAGGCCATCTATTGCTAGAGAATCCTTCGGCAGCTGGTGCAGTGGAGTCTGCCAACCAGGAGCCAACAGTGTCCTGGGCAATGCAGAACTAGCTGGGTGGGGCGGGGTCCCAGGGAGTCGTGTGGTGTGGCCAGTGTTTTTGACAAAGTTAATGCAGATTCTGTTTTTGCACCAGCGCTGAGCCTGTAGCCACTCACAAAATGCCCAGACAACACCGCGGCCAGCCACCGCTCACCTCGGGCCTGCAGATTGCCAACAGCCACCCATGAAAGGCTGCAGCGCAAGCTGGGACTGACCTCTCGCCACTGGATATTTCCCAAGCCACTGCGGTTCATCTGCTGCTGTACAAGCCTCCTGCAGCTTTCAGGGTGAAGCTGGCTTCCCAGGAGGGTGCCCTGGGAAATGCTGCTCTAACTGGGCAGGGCATGGTCCAAAGGAGTCACCCCGGTGGTGCCTGTGTGCGGATTTTACCAGACCAATGCAGTCTCAGATTCGACCCTGTGGAGGTGGGTTCAACATAGGAAAGATGGCACCCTGCTGTAGGCTATGTGTGAGGCAGGCTCCACACAGCGACAGTGGTGGCTGTCGCTCTAGTCCTCACCATTAAGCCACACAACTCAGTCATTCCCCATATGTCTCTAGCACCTCTTGAGTTGCTGCCCCTCTACTGGAGACCAGAATTAGTGCTTGCAAGGGAGTGAGTCTGTGAGTGGGCCCTTTAAGAGGATGTCTGGGTTTCCAGCAGCCTTCCATCTCACCGGGTTGGACCAATGGAGTCCTTGCTGATTTTTACTGTCTGATGTTTTAGGCACTTCTTTTCCTAACACAGGACCCTTCAGTTGGGGAGCCCAGTATGTAGCTGGGATCCTCACTCTTCAGTTGGGACCTCTGCCACTGAGATGTCCCTTGCTTAACCACTATCTATGGAGTAATTCAGCTTCACGTCTCTGCTCTGCCTACCAGTCTCGATGTGGCCTCTTCTTTATATCCTTAGTTATATGGGTTCTGTTCAGGTAGTCTTCAGATGATTCTCAAGGTTGACTGTTCTATAATTTAGTCTCAATTTTAATGTGATCATGGGAGGCAGTAGATATAGTGTTTGCCTATTCTGCTATCTTGGACCCTCCCCCCATTTTCCCTCCTCGTGTCCTCTTTACCACGGATCCCTACTTCGTGGTTAAGAGTTCAGGAATGGCATGAGACAGACATTAGTTTAAGCCCTCGCTCTACATTATTAATTTTGTGATCTTAGACAAGTTTCCTTATCTGCAAAAAAAGAGAAGTGAAAATACCTTTATGATAAGTTGTGAGGATTTAATAAGAAATCCCCCAAAACTTAGTGTGCCTGCTACACAGTACATATCCCCAAATGTTAGTTGCTTGTAGTTATTGTCATCCTCATCTTAGATGTTGTGAAAGTGTGGGGACACAAATGGGAATGTGACACCGACTCTGGTCCAGAGTCAGCAGAGCACAGGCAGAGCTAGAAAGACACTCTGATTCCTAAGCACGCAGCCATACATCATAACTCCAGTCCCAGGAGTGAGAGCCAAAATGCCTGCATCTCCCTTTCTTAATATTACTTATCTGGGATTTGGAGACTTAACTGTTTACCACCTTCAAGCATACTAGCAGTAGCAGCAGATATATGGACCTTGTAAAACATTGTGTAATTATTTCTAGTGAAAGATATTAAAAGCTAAGTGATATTTTTTTACTATGAGATAAGGGAAATTCTGAAAACCATGACTCTTAATTAAAATAGACACCAGATGAATACTAGCTTGAAAAAAAAATTACAGACTAGCTAAATTCCTCTTGGGAGTTAAGTTACTTCTAACCTTCTTTCCTAAGATGTCAACCCATGATGTAGAGCAATCAAATCATTATGCATAAACCAAGGAAATCTTGGCTCAGATGGCTGGTCCTCAGAATAGAAGGGTGACAACTCAAAAACAAAATCCTTGCAAACTCTCACACGCTTTTAGGCACTGGCAATACATCACTGTCCCGTCACTTTCACCACTTACTCAAGACCTAATTTTGGATATTCTTTATTCATACATTACTTTATTATTTGTGTTCAATAGGAACAACTTACTCTTCAAGTAATTCAGATTCCCTAAAGACTCAATGACCTATAGTGAAAACTGACATCAGTTGTGCTAACTCTATTGAAGTCACTGTGAAGTTTCTGGAAGAGAATACTTTCTTTGAGGACAAAGCAGGGATCACCCCTCTCTTCATATTCCCCTCAGAATCTAGCACAGACCCTTATATACTCAATATTTTCTGTATAAATGTTCCTGAATTGCAAAAAAGTAAGCCTTTTGCTTTCATTATAATAACCTTGAGCAATAAGGCTTATATAGGAACCAGGAGTTCTCTCTACAGAAAATTGGAAATAGCCTTGATCTGAGTTCTATTCCCAATTCTGCCAGCAGAGCAGATGGATGAGAGAAGCCTGTGGAGTGAGCTACCTGTGTTCTAATTCCAGCTCTACCATCCTGGGGAAGTTACCTCAGGCCTCTGTGCTCTTTTCCTCCTCTGTAAAATGGGAATAATAATAATATAGTCTGTACTTCTTAGGCTTGTTATGAGAAGTAATTGAAGTAATATATAAAATATTTAAGGAGAGCTTTTGGCCTATAATGAGCACTTAGTATAATGTTAGCTACTATTTTATTATTTGCTAGTTGAAGGGCCTGGGGCAAGTCACTTAGCCACTCTGTTCCACGGTGTTCATGAGTATGAACTCCGTTCACTCCTGATCTAGAAAGAATTGGCAGGAGGCCCCTGATAGAGTTTCTGATTGTTAGTATGAAAATGAGGAGGTAGGCAAAATGTAATGGTCTTCTGTTTTCATCCCTAATATATATATAAAATCTTAGGACTTAAGTCATAAAATCTGATGATCACCTGGCTCATATGAGGAAAGCTGTTATATATTAAACCTGACTCGGAGATGGGTGGCTTATAGAGAGGGAGGCTGGAGCACTGCTGTGCAAGGTATTCACAGGCAATGTTCATGCATTTTTGCACGATGGGAGAGAGGGAGTTGCTATTCTACAAAGCATAGCTGTTTTTTAAGCCCTTGACTGATTGGGATTTCCAGAATTTCTCAATAAACTATATTGATTCAGGACAATGGAGAAAAGAAATTCACTCACTTTTTGTTATCTGTTACTATGAATGATTTCATTCTGTCCTTCTGTATAGGAAAAATAGTCAAATCCTTCTGCACATATCTGGGCTGGTTACTTGAATTTGGGAGACACTCCCTTCACTTTACAAGCTATTTGTGGGGCTATGATTATATATGCTCCAGACATATCTCTGGAAGGGAGTAACATTCATGGAGTATAGACATAAGGATATTGAGTGCTTACTGTGTGCCCACACAGCACTGGCCACTTGACACACACACACACACACACACACACACACACACACACACACAATCTTTTATCCATGCAATCATATTTTGAATGCATTAACACTAAATTTCATAGATCAAGGACACTGAGTGTTGGAGAGTTATGTGACGTGCACACTATCAGGCGATAGCTCTGAGATTTGATTTAAGGTTTATATGGTCCATATAATTCATGCTATAAACCTTTAACAACTAAAGGTAGAAGATGAACCTTTCCAACTTAAATATGCTGTTTGAAGTTTAGAAGACAATCCTTTCCAATGTTCCATTTGGCAAGGAAAAAAGATCTTCATTAGAATTGGTGCTGCTCAAGTTAATTAGTTAAGAATGCTTCAATTAGGGAATTAAACTCGCAATACCCTGCTAGTGTAATGTCATTGCCCATGCCATTTTGAAGACCTTTTCTATAAAATGTCTATCTGTTCTGGTAAAAAGGAAAGCAAGAAAACCCCCCAATGGCCCACAAAGAGCAATATTTCTGCTCTCATACAGATATTCAAATATCTATCTAATAAGAAGGTAATTCTTGCCAAACCCTTAGCCCTACAGAAGAGATCGACACTTATTTCCAGATTCTAGCCTGAACTTTCCCATTTTAAATGTTTTCACACCAACAATCATGGCTACCATAGACTATAAAATAGTCTAGATACTCAGAATTGTAATCTTAAATTTTTCTATCTGATCACAAAATTTATTTAAAGGCTAAATTAATTTCTTTTAGGACAGGATGATTGAATCCATGCTAATTTTCATGATAGGTAAAAACATACTTCCTTTTTAGTTCAGGATTTCAAACCCAAAACTTATTGACATTTCCCCTTTTCATTTCACTTTTAGATAGAAGCTTGCTAACTGACATTCTCTCCGGCTTCTTTGAATGCTACTGGGGGAAAAAGAAAGCTAAAGTAACTCAGAAAGCCTGACTCGCCCTTACCACACTGAAAAGGAGAAAATTTCCCAAACATCCCAATCACTCAAGTCTGTGGTAAGAAAAATTTTAAAGGAAAGCAAAGAGTTTTTGGACAGTTCTGATCAAAAAGTGAGGAAGTGTTTTATTAACCACCATGTTAAGTAGAAGGAAGGTTTGAGAGTCCCTTGTTCCAAAGAACTGAGACAGGACTCTGACCCTTCCGTGCCCCAGGCCCAGCCCTGATGCTAGCAGCACCTGGAAAAGGCCACTTTGGCTATATATACTTTAGAATGCTGCTCCAGGGCTCCTAAGAGAAGCCAATGCAAAGTAAAAGCCCCAAACTCACAAGCAATAAGGACACTGCCTATAAAAGTGGGTGAGACATGCAGAAAATGTTTTATAATCAGAATTCTCTCCAGACAGAAGGCTTTTTAGAGGCCTTTGGGGAGATTTCTGAGGATTCTTAAATACCATTTCAAGCAAATGTGTGTTGACATGCATATTCTTGTGACATCCCTCTATTTCTTCACTGTATTATTAGGAGGCATAAAGAACAGAATGGTTGGATATTTTTCCCATCCCGCTGTGCCTTTACTAACTAAATTCCCACCAGGAATTTGATCAATGTCAGTGAAATTTTTAAAGAATACCCATTCTTTTTTTTTTCATTATGCTTGTTCCATATTTTAATGCCCAAGAATATGATTTTAAGATTAAGAGAGACTTCGAGAATTTTACAGTCTAGTTTGTCATACAGGATAAAGCACACAAACTTCCCCTTAAAATCCATAAACAAGACTTGAAAGCCCCACACTTATTTACAGCCTTTTTCTCAAACCCACACATACAAGTACAGTGACCATACATTCTAATTAGTTTATCTGTATTCTGCTCACGTCTTGCCATGCTCAAAGAACTTTAAATTTTCATCATCATTTATGAATAAGCCCTGACTCACCAAGATTTACAAAGCAATCAGTGGCAAAGTTAATTGGAATCTAGATTTTTTAACACCTGCAGAAAAAAATCCATGCAGTTCTGGGGTAAAAAAAAAAATACAGCCAAGAAAGCAAGACTAAATTTAACTGTGGCATTTCTAAACCAGTAAGAGAGAGAGACGGGAAGGGAGAACAATTTACAAAGGATTTAAATATGTGTTAGGACAGTATTGTTTCTTTTCCTTTCACATTTAGGTTGGCTGGATTAAGCAATACGGGGTCAGGAAGAGCCTGGCAACTTCCACAGATCCAATTCGAAACTTGGATTTTCTCAGGAATCTGAAATATCCCAGGGTGGGAATGAGTCAGAACAGTTTTGTACCCAAATCCAGGAAAGACGGTAGAGAGGGGAGTACATGAGGATGAAGTTTAGGGAGAAGCACTTCGATGGGGATGGAAGGGAGGACCGGGGTTTTTGTTCTTGTCTACATGCCTCATAGGCCTGGACTTTTATCATTAACAGGATGCTGCCTTCCATCATGCCCTTGTAATTATTTAAGGTCAATTATACCCAGACTTGTGTGTTCTTGAAAGCCTTGTAAAAGAATTTGAAGGCTTTCTGTGTTGTACAGAAGAGGTGGGAGAATAACATAATTCCCACTTGCGACAGGACCTTTGACAAAGGCCAATGGGAATAGAAAGGAAGAGATGGATGTGTGAGAGAGGACTTCGGTAGAATTGATAGGATTTTGGAAGGACTACATGTAGAGGTGGGTGTTGGGGATGCCTTTAAGCACTGAAAAGATGGCTGAAAAGATGGTGCTGCCATTAAGGGAAATAAGTAATTAAGGGAAATAACGTATGCTGATGTAGGAACAGGGATCAGTTATGTTCTCATATGAATGAAAACATATTGAAATTAAGGAACTTTTAGGAACACAGGAAATAAGGAGACAAAGCCCTGGAGAAGTTGGGACTGCCAATATATACTTGGGAGTCCTTGCCATACGGACCTGGGGTCCTCAGCATGTAGATAGTGGCTGAAATGCAGGGAGTAAATGAGGTTGTCAACAGAAAGGAGGTAGAAAGAAGTGTAAAAAGGACCAAGAACAGACCTGAGGAAATGCCTGCATGGGTGGGGGTAGGGGACATATAAAGGAAATAAGGGAGGATTAGAAGCTGTGGTGTTGCGACATCAAGAGAAAAGAGAATTTCAAGTAGGGATTGATCAAAGGTATCAATCATGGAAGGTAGCTGGTGACCTCTAGTGACTCAAAGAATAGGTTTAATCCAGTGGTGAGGTGGAAGTCAGTAAAGGGTTAAGATGTTAGGCTAGGTTGGGAAATGGGTGATGTAAATGTAGAGTATTTTTACAACAAGTTTGTTCTTGAAGAAGAGGATAGAGAAAATGGCTGCTGGAGTATGCAGCCAGCTTCAGGAAAGGGGGGCGGGTGCGGTTAAGAATAAGAAGGAGCCCAGTAGGTTTGTAGACAGAAGGGAAGGAGCTAGTGGTGAAGTGAGGGATGGGAAATGTGAGAGAGATGGGCTACAATAGTGAGGCTGGTTCAGGAGGATCAGGAAGAAAGCAGGATCAAGACAGGATTCGGGGAAGAAGAACAGGACACAGGCTCCAAAGAACATTTGAGAGAGGAAGGAAATTGAAGGTGCTTCTGTAAGATTACTTACAGCTGAACTTGCAATTTATTTTTATGTTTTAGAGGTAATGACAACAAGTGTTTTATTTAAAAATCTATTGTTCTTAGAGGACTGTTTTCAAATGATTAATAATAAAAAACTCTGCCTTCCAGCAACACCTTTCCCTGCCCTGCAAAATTAACCTACCAAACTAGACAAAACATTTACTTTTCTTTATCTAGAAAGACAATGCTTTTTTGGGTAATACAAAAACAAAAAACAAAAAAATCTGTGTGTTTGACAAATTGAAATTTCTAAATTAGTAAATCAAACTTTTACCATAATTTTAGATGATAAAGAGATTTGTAGAAATGGGTGTTAAAATTTAAAAATCCAGTAATTTTAATAAAGAACTGTTGTTTGCACTGAGATAATATGCAGGAAGCCTCCTCTTTACAGCATTTATAGCATTAATTCAATTACTCATGAACTAGAATTATAACACACACTGAAGGGATTGATAGAAAATGGTCCCTTAATTCCATAGAATTTACTGTCTCACAGAGAAAAAACACCTTTCCTAAATAAAATGTAGCTGATGCCATCACAGAGACTGTAAATGAGGTATAGGAATCCACTTGGAAATGCCTAACAGAGGGCTTAAAAAAAAGTGATGTCAGGGCCAGCCGAGTGGCGTATTGGTTAAGAGTTGGCTTGGGATGCCAGCTCTGAGCAGCAGGTTCCCAGTTTGGATCCCACATGAAAGCCAGTGACGGTGCTCCCTCTACAGCTAAGATGGTGAACAACAGCTTGACCTGGAGGGGGGCTGCCGTGAGTTGCCGGCGATGGCATAGCCTGCAGTGTAGCTGCAGTGGGCTGCTATAAGCTACCATGAGTGGCCGGCAGCCAGTGTGAGCGGCCGGCAGCTGGTGTGAGCTGCCAAGAGCCGCCGTGAGCGG